>NC_036838.1:48422758-48458901 GCF_002910315.2 Salvelinus sp. IW2-2015
CATCAAATGATCATGAGGAAGGTGAGGGATCAGCCCAGAACTACACGGCAGGACCTGGTCAATGACTGAAGAGAGCTGGGGACCACAGTCTCAAGAAAACCATTAGTAACACTACGCCGTCATGGATTAAAAATCCTGCAGCGCACGCAAGGTCCCCCTGCTCAAGCCAGCGCATGTCCAAGCCGTCTGAAGTTTGCCAATGACATCTGGGATGATCCAGAGGGGAATGGGAGAAGGTCATGTGGTTCTGATGAGACAAAAATAGAGCTTTTTGGTCTAAACTCCACTCGCCGTGTTTTGGAGGAAGAAGGATGAGTACAACCCCAAGAACAGCCATCCCAACCGTGAAGCATGGAGGTGGAAACATCATTCTTTGGGGATGCTTTTCTGCAAAGGGGACAGGACGACTGCACCGTATTGAGGGGAGGATGGATGGGGCCATGTATCGCGAGATCTTGGCCAACAACCTCCTTCCCTCAGTAAGAGCATTGAAGATGGGTCGTGGCTGGGTCTTCCAGCATGACAACGACCCGGAAACACACAGCAGGGCAACTAAGGAGTGGCTCCGTAAGAAGCATCTCAAGGTCCTGGAGTGGCCTAGCCAGTCTCCAGACCCTGAACCCAATAGAAAATCTTTGGAGGGAGCTGAAAGTCCGTATTGCCCAGCGACAGCCCCCGAAACCTGAAGGATCTGGAGAAGGTCTGTATGGAGGAGTGGGCCAAAATCCCTGCTGCATGTGTGCAAACCTGGTCAAGAACTACAGGACACCTATGATTCTCTGTAATTGCAAACAAAGGTTTGCAACAAATATTAAGTTCTCGCTTTTCTGATGTATCAAATACTTATGTCATGCAATAAATGCAAATTAATTACTTAAAAATCATACAATGTGATTTTCTGGATTTTTGTTTTAGATTCCGTCTCTCACAGTTGAAGTGTACCTATGATAAAAATTACAGACCTCTACATGCTTTGTAAGTAGGAAAACCTGCAAAATCAGCAGTGTATCAAATACTTGTTCTCCCCACTGTATCTGTGTTTGTAGTGTACAGGATATATCCATGTTTGTAAGTGTACAGGATATATCTGTGTGTGTTGTGTACAGGATATATCTGTGTTTGTAGTGTACAGGATATATCGTGTGTTTGTAGTGTTACAGATATATCCATGTTTGTAGTGTACAGGATATATCCATGTTTGTAGTGTCCGTGTGGCTCAGTTGGTAGAGCATGGCGCTTGCAACGCCAGGGTTGTGGGTTCATTCCCCACGGGGGGACCAGGATGAATATGTATGAACTTTCCAAAATTGTAAGTCGCTCTGGATAAGAGCGTCAGCTAAATGACTTAAATGTAAATGTATAATGTAGTGTACAGGATAGATCTGTGCTGCAGAATGCAGGAATCTGAATCAGAGCTTGCATTCTTATCTCACTGTCTTTTGTTAGTACTGTACTTTTTTAGTACTGTCCTGTACTTTGTCTTTATTTATTTATACGTTATCCCTATCCATCTAGCCTATTCTGAATGGTCAGCTTTCGGGCTCTGACTCCATAATACTAAGGGCAGTTTTTACACTGTTGAGCCCTACTGTGGTTGCTTAAGCTGTTTGGGTTGGTCTGATGAGCGGTTTTATGTAAATGTTCATCAAAAGGTCATCATTCCTTCACCAGCAGTGCTGCGTAGAGGGGTCGACAGCCCCCTGTGGTTGTCAAGGACACAGCCATCCTCCCTGGCGACAGGAGAGGAGAGATGGTGCCAGTGGTTTTTCTGAGAGGGTCCACCTCTGTCTCTCTCTGGGAGATTAGGTTGTCCTGATCTGTCTCAGTGACCTCTGTTCTCTCTGGGAGATTAGGTTGTCCTGATCTGTCTCAGTGACCTCTGGTCTCTTCTGGGAGATTAGGTTGTCCTGATTTGTCTCAGTGACCTCTTTCTCTCTCTGGGAGATTAGGTTGTCCTGATCTGTTCAGTGACCTCTGTCTCTCTTGGGAGATTAGGTTTCCTGATCTGTCTAGTGACCGCTGTTCTCTCTGGGAGATTAGGTTGTCCTGATCTGTCTCAGTGACCTCTGTCTCTCTCTGGGAGATTAGGTGTTGTCCTGATCTGTCTCAGTGAACTCTGTGTCTCTCTCGGGAGATTAGGTTGTCCTGATCTGTCTCAGTGACCTTTGTCTCTCTCTGGGAGATTAGGTTGTCCTGATCTGTCTCAGTGACAGCCAGCCATGGCTGTGTGTGATGGCTGTGTGTGATGGCTCTATCAGGAGAAAGCCTTGCTTGGTTAGACCAACTGGCTACTCACCACAGATCCATACAGTTCTAGACTGACCTAGAACCAACCTAGCTACCTGCCATCCACATAGAGATACTTTCATAAGCATGTGTTAAATAAAGAATACTACCTAGGTTTTCAATCAAATAATCTAACAGAGAGAATGGGTGTGTGGTAGTGTCTTGGTTATCTCTGAGTGTGAACCTTGCTGTTGTCACACTAACATGTACCGATCGCCTTGGGGTTCTGTCATCCGTCTCTAGGCCAGTGTTATGTCCTGTAGTGTAGACACATTAGAGCCCTGTAAACCTGTTATCTGGAGTAAGGCTCACTGTCACTGTGACTCAACTCTGGCGTGAACCCCTGCCTCAGCTGCTCTTTCTCTCTRTACAGTACCTCTCTCTCTCTACCCCTCTTTTTACCTCTATCTCTCTCTACCCCGTCCTCTGCCCTGCCTATCCACTCCACCTCTCCACTCCTATCTGCACGAGTAAGCAGTGCTAGGAATCCCCTACAGACAGGCCCCACCAGCCCCCGGGCAGGGCAGCCAGAAAGCAGAGCTGAGTGGAGTGGAGCCATCAGGCAGAGGCAGCACTGAGAACCATCAGCCTTATTTTTAGCAGGAGTAGCGCTGGTAGCGACCAGGCCTATGTTATAGCTTGCAGTAGATTTTCTGGGAGTCATCCATCTATTGTCATTCCGCTCAGTAGTATGTTTTTTTGAGTTGCTCCTATACCTTTTGCGAGGGCCGTGTTGGGTCGTATCGATGTAGCGATAATGCATACAAGTTGCTATTGTCAGAATAGGAGGGCAGAGTGTCCATTCTCTAATTAATCTTACTTTGGAATGTTAGAGACACCTCACCATTTTTTAGCTGGTAGAAAACAGACTATTTTGAAGAGGTAGAAGTTAACCAGTGTTCTCTTTCAATCTGTGGATATAACATCATGTGGTGTGAGTATACACGTATTGCATTTTTCACCGCTAGTGTTGAGTCAGTGGTTCAGTGCAATCTTCATGCTGTATAATCAACCCCCCTTGATGTATCATTGCGTTTTGTGTCCTCAAAGAGAGGGAGAGCAATAGACACAAGCACTTCAAACAAACAAATCACATCACCCAAAATGTGCATCCAGTGTAGTGCTCAGAACACCACARGACTTATACATCAACCCCAAAATAGAGCTTGCTGAGTCGGAGAGGCTGAGTCGGTAGGCTACACACTGGAAACATGGGAGACTTACTCAAACAACCAGCTCTCATAGGACCATCATGTCACGATGATGCCTTATTTATGGTTTATACATATGCTTCCCTGTTGGATTTAATGTTTAAATTGAGTTATCCCGTTTGTTAGTTTGAGTGAAACAATAGTGCTGGTGGACAGTGGCACCACTTTGTGGACAAAATACACTGCAGGTTTTTGGCTTCATATATAGTAAATCTAGCATCCAGTTTTTCTCAGAATTTTGGACAAATAATGATTTGTGTCATAATACGTTCTGGGAATCAATGTACTTTTTGGAGCAGGACACAATTCCTTTGAGGCTGTGTGTGTGTGTGCTGCCTGCGTGTTTGTTTGTTTGGGGGGCGGGGGTGTTGGACTACACAAACAGCCCAAACTGTCAATCTGTTACCAAACGTTGCATCTGCACTGTTCTTCAAGTAAATGTGTTTTATTATAATTTTCAGTGGAAATTGTTAAAAATAGCACTTATGCATAACTTTGCAATCATTGGTTTGAAGTGAAAAATCTGAGTCTCAGTGTCACTCTGTTACTGTGGAATTGCCCTGATGCCTACAGATATGAGGTCTTAAATCAATATGGGAAATGCCTTTTTTAATCTCACAAGACCATTGGCAGATAAAGTGCCCCCGCAGGGAATAATGCAATGCTTTAACAGCTCTCTGAAAGTAATGAGAGTAGCAGTAGATGTGCAGAAAGAGAGAGACTTGACAGCGTGCGTGCGTGCGTGCGTGCGTGCGTGCGTGCGTGCGTGCGTGCGTGCGTGCGTGCGTGTGTGTGTGTGTGGTTATGTGTTTGTTAGTTTGTGGATGTGACAGATTTGCCCCAGTCCTGAGTTTAGAAAGGGGGAGGGGCTCCCCCTCTAAGATCAGTGACTGCTGTGTGCCAGTAAGGGCTCTGATAATGATCTGAGCCTCTTTCTCACACACACTCACAAACACACACACAGACACACTCACAAACACACACACAGACACACACCAGTGACTGTGGAGCAGGGTTTCCTCTGACACAAAACTGGGAGAGTCACCAAGAGTATGTACTATGAAAATAGTAATATATAGAGGGAAATAAACGGTGAAGGAGAGAGAGACAAATACTGTATAGAGAGACTGTAACAAACAGAGAAACAGATGAGAAAGAACACACATTTCTTTCCACAGGGCTGTGGGATGAGCCCCACCTTCTTGGCGACAGGTAGCCTAGTGAATCCCGGATCGAAAGGTTGCTGGATCGAATCCCAAGCTAATAATCTGTCCCTGAGCAAGGCAGTTTTTTTATTTTACCTTTATTTAACTAGGTAAGTCAGTTAAGAACAAATTCTTATTTTCAATGACAGCCTAGGAACAGTGGGTTAACTGCCTTGTTCAGGGGCAGAACAACAGATTTTTACCTTGGGATTTGATCTTGCAACCTTTCAGTTACTAGTCCAACACTCTAACCACTAGGCTACCTGCCGCCCCAACAGTTAACCCACTGTTCCCCAGTCGCCGATGACATGGATGTCGATTAAGGCAGGTAGCACCTCTCTGATTCAGTGAGGTTGGGTTAAATGCAGGAGACACATTTCAGTTGTACAACATTTATTTTCTACAAATATATCAACGAATTGTCGCCGGCGCTAGAACAGTCTGCAGCACCCGGCCCCAACCTACTAAAATCTGAGTTAAATGTCTACTGTTTGCTGATGATCTGGTGCTTCTGTTAGCAACCAAGGAGGACCTACAGCAGCACCTAGATCTTCTGCACAGATTCTGCTAGACCTGGGCCCTGACAGTAAAAACATGTCCAGTTGCCAGGACCACAAATACAAATGCCATCTAGACACCTTTGCTCTAGAGGACTCAAAAAACTATACCTACCTCAGCCTAAACATCAGCACCACGGGTAACTTCCCCAAAGCTGTGAACGATCTGAGAGACAAGGCAAGAAGGGCATACGCCATCAAAAGGCACATAAAAATTTGACATCCCAATTAGGATCTGGCTAAAAATACTTGAATCTGTTATAGGACCCATTTCTCTTTCCAAATAATGTCCAATCAATTGAATTTACCACAGGTGGACTCCAATCAAGTTGTAGAAACYTCTCAAGGATGATCAATGGAAACAGGATGCACCTGASCTCAATTTCGAGTCTCATAGCAAAGTGTCTGATAACTTTTTCTGTTTTTTATTTTTAATACGTTTGTAAAAAAATATATAAAAAKATAAAAAATTTAACTGTTTTACGCTTTGTAATTGTGGGGTACTTTGTGTAGATTGATGAGGAATACAAATTAATTAATCAATTTTAGAATAAGGCTGTAACGTAACAAAATGTTGGAAAGGTCAAGGGGTCTGAATACTTTCCGAATGCACTGTGAGCATTGCACAAAATGAGCTGGAAACTGAGCTGCACTTCCTAACCTCCTGTCAAATGTACAGTATGTGTCACGTTCCTGACCTTATTTCCCTTGTTTTGTATTTATTTAGTATGGTCAGGGCGTGAGTTGGGTTGGGCAGTCTATGTTATTTGTTTCTATGTTTAGMTTTGTTCGTTTGGCCTAATATGGTTCTCAATCAGAGACAGGTGTTTGTCATTGTCTCTGATTGGGAGCCATATTAAGGTAGGCTGTTTTCACTGGTTGTTTGTGGGTGATTGTTGCTGTGTCTGTGTTTGTTCGCCACACAGTACTGTTTCGTTCGTTTGTTCCTGTTCGTGCGTTCATGTTTTATATTTTCTCAAGTTCAGGTCTGTTCACGTCGTTTATTGTTTTGTAGTTTGTTCAAGTGTTTTTTCGTTTTCGTTTAATAAACGATAGTATGTATTCAAACTACGCTGCGCTTTGGTCCGATCCTTGCTCCTCCTCAGACGAGGAGGAAGACGAACGTTACAGTATGGCCAAATTAGAGACACAGACTCACAAAGAATTTAAAACAAATCCAATTTTGATAAACTCCACTTATCTATTGGGTGAAATACCACAGTGTGCCATCACAGCAGCAATATTTGTGACCTGTTGCCACAAGAAAAGGGCAATCAGTGAAGAACAAACACCATTGTAAATACAACCCATATTTATGTTTATTTATTTTCCATTGTGTACTTTAACTATTTGCACATCGTTATAACAGTACATAGCCATAATATGACATTTGAAATGTCTCTATTCCTCTGAAACTTTTTAGATTGTAACGTTTACTGTTCATTTTTATTATTTATTTCACTTTTGTTTATTATCTATTTCACTTGTGTTGGCAATGTAAACATGTGTTTCGCATGTCAATAAAGCCCATTGAATTGAATTCAAGACAAAGGAGATGATTGTGGTCTACAGGATAAGGAGGACTGAGCACACCCCCATTATCATCAACTGGGCTGTGGTGGAGCAGGTTGAGAGCTTCAAGTTCCTTGGCGTCCACATCACCAACAAACTAACATGTTTCAAGCACACCAAGATAGTCGTGAAGAGGGCACGACAAAATCTGTTCACCCTCAGGAAACTGAAAAGGTTTGCCATGGGTCCTCAGATCCTCAAAAGGTTATACAGCTGCACCATCAAGAGCATCCTGACTGGTTGCATCACTGCCTGGTATGGCAACTGCTCAGCCTCCGACCGCAAGGCACTACAGAGGGTAGTGCGTACGGCCCGGTTACATCACTGGGGCCAAGCTTCCTGCCATCCAGGACCTCTACCAGGCGGTGTTAGAGGAAGGCCCTAAAAATTGCCAAAGACTCCAGCCACCCTAGTCATAGACTGTTGTCTCTGCTACCGCATGGCACAGTACCGGAACGCCAAGTCAGGTCCAAGAGGCTTCTAAACAGCTTCTACCCCCAAGCCATCATACTCCTGAACATCTAGTCAAATGCCTACCAGACTATGTGCATTGCCCCCCCCCCCCCTCTTTTACACCACTGCTACTCTCTGTTATTATCTATGCATAGTCACTTTAATATCTCTACCTACATATAATCTACCTCAATTACCTCGACTAACTGGTGCCCCCGCACCATTGACTCTGTACCAGTATCCCCTGTATATAGCCTCGCTATTGTTATTTTACTGCTGCTCTGTAATTATTTGTTACTTTTATTTATTATTTATTAGGTATTTTTCTTAAAACCGCATTGTTGGTTAATTATGGCTGCATCCCGCTACCGGGATCATGATGACAGCAGCCAGAGAAAGTGCAGGGCGCCAAATTCAAACAACAGAAATCTCATAATTAAAATTCCTCAAACATACATACATCATTTTAAAGGTATTCTTGTTGTTAATCCCACCAGAGTGTTCAATTTCAAATATGCTTTTCAGCGAAAGCACTACAAACGATTATGTTAGGTCACCATCAAACCACAATAAGCACAGCCATTTTTCCAGCGAAAGATAGCAGTCACAAAAAAGCAGAAATATAGCTAAAATTAATCACTAACCTTTGATGATCTTCACAGATGACACTCATAGGACTTCATGTTACACAATACATGCATGTTTTGTTTGATAAAGTTCAATTTATAACAAAAAATCGGAGTTTACATTGGCACGTTACATTCACTAGTTCCAAAAACATCAAGTGATTTTGCATAGTCACATCGTTTCAACAGAAATACTCATCATAAATGTAGATGATAATACAAGTTATACACATGGAATTATAGATATACTTCTCCTTAATGCAACCCGCTGTGTCAGATTTCAAAAAAACTTTACGGAAAAAGCAAATCATGCAATAATCTGAGACGGAGCTCAGAACAATAGCCAAATTAGCCGCCATGTTGGGGTCAACAGAAACCAGAAAATACATGATAAATGTTTCCTTACCTTTGATGAACTTCATCAGAATGCAGTCCTAGGAATCCCAGGTCCACAATAAATGCTTGATTTGTTCGATAATGTCCGTTATTTATGTCCAATTAGCTACTTTGGTTAGCGTCTTTGGTAAACAATTCCAAAGTCACAAAGCGCCTCCACTATAACGTGACGAAATGTCCAAAAGTTCCGTAACAGTCAGTAGAAACATGTCAAACGATGTACTGAATCAATCTTTAGAATGTTGTTAACATACATCTTGAATAACGTTCCAACCGGAAAATTAGATTGACTCCAGAAGAGCGGTGGAACGGACGTCCTCCTCATGTGAAGGCGCATGGTGAATGCGTGATCAGCTCGTGGCAGTGATTACTCATTCCTGTCTCCTTCGGCCCCCCTTCACATTAGAGTCATCAGACAAAGTTCTGTTGACTGTTGACATCTAGTGGAAGCCGTAGGAAGTGAAAACTCATCCATATCTCGCTGTAATTTCATTGAGAGCTTGGTTGAAAATCTGCCACCTCAGAAACAATTCAAACAGGGAGTGGAACTTCTCAGGTTTTTGCCTGCCATATGAGTTCTGTTATACTCACAGACATAATTCAAACAGTTTTAGAAACTTCAGAGTGTTTTCTATCCAATATGAATAATAATATGCATATATTAGCAACTGGGACTGAGGAGCAGGCCGTTTAATATGGGCACCTCTGTGCACCTTTCATCCAAGCTACTCAATACTGCCCCTGCAGCCATAAGAAGTTAAGGGCTTGTAAGTAAGCATTCACTGTAGGGTCTACACCTGTTGTATTCGGCGCATGTGACAAATATAATTTTATTTCATTCATTTGAAATGAGAGGCAGAGAGATAAGAGACGGATACTGACATTGCGTAAGAAGGAGGAGACTCCACAAGGTCACGTCCCCCGCCCCTTTACGACCTCCCTATCAAAGCCCCAATCTAGTACCAGAGAGAGAGAGAGAGAGAGAGAGAGAGAGAGAGAGAGAGAGAGAGAGAGAGAGAGAGAGAGAAGGAGAGAGAGAGAGAGAGAGAGAGAGAGAGAGAGAGAGAGAGAGAGAGAGAGAGAGAGAGAGAGAGAGAGAGAAGAGAGAGAAGAGAGAGAGAGAGAGAGAGAGAGAGAGAGAGAAGAGAGAGAGAGAGAGAGAGAGAGAGAGAGAGAGAGAGGAGAGAGAGAGAGAGAGAGAGGATGGAGGGGTGGCTCTTAACATTCATCAACCGTCTGTATAGAACCAGGGAATTATTGCCAGTCTTTTGAGTAATGCTTATAGGGGGCCAGGAAATTAAATCTGTGTGTGAGATGTTGGTTGTGTTTTTCAATATGATTATGAGTTAATTATATTAATGGATTATGTATTTAGCTGCTAATCCTTCAACGATCCAGAGAAGTCCAGAGAAGTCCAAGTCCATCACCTCAATAATTCCCTGCAGTCACCTGAATGAACACATGGTATGCTACTGCACACACTGCTTGTGAATGGCCCTAGGACCATGCGCATGGCCCAGACCATGCGTCGGGACTGCCGCCCGTGGTGACTCCTTGCTGTCCCCATGCCGCCTGGCCTTGCTGCTATTCCAGTTTCAGCGTTCTGCCTGCGGTTATGGAACCGCTACCTGTCCCAGACCTGGTGTTTTTCAACTCTTGATGATCGGCATGAAAAGCCAACTGAAAATTATTCATGATTATTATTTGACCATGCTGTTCACTTATGAACATTTTTGAACATCTTGGCATAGTCTGTTATAATCTCCACCCGGCACAGCCAGAAGAGGACTGGCCACCCCTCATAGCCTGGTTCCTCTCTAGGTTTCTTCCTAGGTTTTGGCCTTTCTAGGGAGTTTTTCCTAGCCACCGTGCTTCACACCTGCATTACTAGCTGTTGGTTTTAGCTGGGTGTCTGTACAGCACTTCGAGATATTAGCTGATGTACGAAGGGCTATATAAAATAAAATTGATTGATTGATTGATTGTGAATAAGATTTGTGAATTCTAAATGTGTGAATGTGTTGATTCTAGATTGAATACTTTGGCAAAGGTGTGTGTGTGTGTGTGTGTGTGAGTGCTCTTCAGTTGAAGTGTATGGTTTTTGAACCGACCCTGTGTCGGGAGGTTGCATGTGCACTATAACAGAGGAGAGATTTAGTTTGCTTGGATCAATAGGCCTCAGTGGAGTAACAAGAGAGAGTTGGGCCCCAGGAGAACAGACTGGGAAAGGAGTAGAGTAATTAAGGCTGGGGCACTAGGAGCTTGCTGCCTCAGGCCTGGGTGCTCCTGCTTCACAGGAATCTCCTGGGGTGATGGTAGGGAGGGAGGGAGAGAGAGAATATTCTCCCAGTTCTGTTGCTCTGTCTGTCCGACTTGTCTCTCCCCCTCCGGCCAGAACAGAGCAGAGGGATTGGATCAGAACAGAGCAGAAGGATTGGATCAGAACGTAAGACTAACACTATAGTTGTGTTGTTAACCCCCTACAGGAAGTGAAAGGGAAAAATGTCAAATGGAGAGATTTTCCCTCTGATTCTCTTACCAAACGAATGGCCTGGGTTAGAGTGTTAGGAATAATCTGGAACTGAGCCCATCACAGTCACAGAATTATACTCTGGGGCGGATTATACAAAGACTAAGCGCTGTAAACAGTGTGTCTGAGGGGGTGGGGGCAGCGATGTGGAGCAGCCAGGGCAGACGTTTCTATTGAGATGTTCCACAGACCAGTTAGTTGTTCCTTTCAGATGGTTGCCATAACAGCACCATTGAGTCACATAAAGGAAAACAGGCCTGGGATCTGTTCTCACTGGTTGGCTGGGAGGGAGGCGGGAGCTTCTAAGGAATTTGTCTTGCCCTGTTTTCCTTGTTTTTTTTGTATGCCTTACTACTTACCCCAAAGCATCTCCCCCCACACAGAGGTTCCTCTGTTCTTTAATTGGGACTGTGTCATCAAAGTTATTTGACCCAAAGATAAAAGGGACAGCCACACAACACAGACAGTCCCTCTATTTCAGCTTGTTGTCAGGGCCCCGCTCTCACAGCAGATCCATCAGCCTGTCATAGGTGACATTAAGGAAGTCAAATTAGTGTCACCATGACAACATACAGGTAGGTTAACTCAAGCCACCATGGTGACATTTGGTAGGTCAAATCAGGGTCACCATGCCAGCGTCTATAGGTTACCCTAGGCCTAGGGTTTCCATGGCGACGTCTAGGTAGGTAGAAATAAGGTCACCATGGCAACATTTGCCATTTAAGGAGGGCTACCTCAGGGTCAGCATCACGACTCTCAGGCGACTGTAATCCATAATAGGAGCCTCTCCCAGAGTGCACTGCTCTCCAAGGTGAGATGGAGATCGATGGATGGAGAGGGGGATGAGGCAGGGGGAGGAGTGTGAATGTGTCCTCTCAATCCATCATTCAGCACCAGCTGCTGACAAGGCGGCTACAGGACTCCCTTGTGTGTGTGTGTGTATCAGTACTACGCTAAAGATAATAACACCTCTCATACTATGACCTCCAGCCCAGGTCAGAGGGCAGGGCATCGTTGGTGGGTTGTCCGTTAGACCAGTGTAGTTTCACACACAGGATGGAAGACTGGGAACAGAAGAATACACATTCAGACATTTTAAAATAGGACTATTTTGTCTGTTTAATTATGTGGTGAAGACTGAGCATTCTTCACATTCATGACTCATGTGGTTTTCCTCGGACATGATCTTCAGGGATGTTTTTCCTAGTGCTCGGTCCTCAGTCACTGTGGTGCAGTGTGGCGTGATGTAGGAGGCACTACAGGAGCAACCTGCTGAGCGCTAAATTGACCAGGGGAACTGTGTGTGTTTATAAGTGTGTGTATCGGTCTTCATAAACAAGACAGTTAAGAGACATACTGTATTTAGAATAACCATAATGCACCACCAGTCAGACTTTCCAGACAATTAGGTCACATGTATGCACCTCATTGTACTGTGTCAGCTGTTTCCAGAATTTCCCCTTCCCCCATACTCTATATTCATCCACGCACATAGCATGTTSTGAGCATCGTCTGATGTCAGAGGTATTTAATCAAATGTGACCATCTCTAATGGACTCCCAGTCAAATATGTTCCACAGACAGCAAAGCAAACACATTGCCTGTCTATCCATCTGTCCTCTGGGCCAGAGTTTCCCAAACTCGGTCCTGGGTTCCCGCCTTGGTGCACGTTTCGTTTTTTGCCCTAACACTACACAGCTAATTCAAATAACCAACTCATCATTAAGCTTTGATTATTTTAAACAGCTGTGTAGTGCTAGGGCTAAAAAACTAAACATGCACCCAGGTGGGGCCCCAGGACTGAGTTTAGGAAACCCTGGCCTAGGCTTTCTCCTTCAACTCTCATTGTCTGAATAATGTGTATCTGAATGACTGGATCTGTGTCCTACATGTCACTGTGGATGAATGAGGCCACAGGGAAGAAGTTATCATTGGTAAAACCAGATTATGTAGCATCTCTCCCCAGACCTGCACTGCCCCAATCTGTTTCTCCCATTACAGCCTCTATATGTTCCCTTTGTCTCTTTGTCTCTCATTTGTCCCAAGGCGCTCCTATCTTAGAATAAACATCACCGGCTTTGTCTCTATGGCAACCACAGCACACACCGTACAGTGGAATGTGAGTCTGTTGGAGACCAGGTGTTCCTATAGTTGGAACAGGGTCGGGCCATAGGAAATGTACAGTACAATCATACACTACAATATAGTACAATAAAATACAATTCAGTACTGTACAATACAATAAAATACAGGACAATACAATACAACTTCATATTGTAGGATAGCWTTTAGGAACTGTCTGTCTGTCATTTGGGTATAAGCCTAACCTGACCCTTCCCGATTGCAGTTGGCCTTTGCTACCGGCCCACTTTCTGCGTCAGCCCGAGGAAGTGTTGGAATGATACAGCCAGTACGCTGAATCTGCTCAAGCATGCAGAATATTTCTTTTTCTTTTTTCTCGCTCCTTGTCTAAATATTTTTTTGTTCCTTTGAGCCGTATTTGTCAGCAGCATTGCTGGGCATATTTTCATCATACTAACCACTTCTGACGATTAATGTGCAGGCATAGGTTATGGTTTTGATGGTATGCCCAGTCTGTTCCAGGAAGGTAGTAATGTCTTGCCACAGGGCTATATTATATTTCACTCATCAGATGGAGGCTATGCACAGGGGTGAGCCACCATAGCAGGTCTGAGAGCACCCTAATGGTTCCTTCTGACTCAAACTGGGATGACCTCATCTGTGGAGTAGAGCTGTTCTGGTTGGTTGAGTTCCAGGTTATTCAATCACCAGCCTACTCTGAAGGTTATATGTTCAGCTCAAGGTTGTTAGAGAGAGGTGGGCCCTGACACAGGAAGTGATTATAGTACTGGAACTCCCATTGGCTGTTGTCAGTCCAATAGCCATGCCCTTTTCTATTGTAGACCAGCCTTCACTGTATTTGTACAGTGATTTTCAATTAATTGAGCAATTAATTAATTAGTTGAGCTTGTTAATATATGAGTATTAACTTACTAATAAATGCAAGTGAGAGACAATTACAATATGAGATACGTTTTATTTTATTATACATGTTGTTAGAAGCATTGACCTAGGCCTGTCTCTTTAGATTCTATCCCCTGTTATCCCCTCAGTAACATGATCTTCTCTCAGAGAGCCAGGTAACAGAACACCGTTTACTGTCCTCACCTTGAGCAAGCGGGGCTGAGGTAAAAGGGGGAGGCGCTGGCGGGGTGATTGTGTGCCGCTTGGGTGTAGTCTCTCTCTGTGTAATTATTTTCCTCAAAGGGAAAACAAATGAGGAGGGATTTGTGTGGTGTCCCTGACTGCCTGCCCCACTGCCTGCCCCCCTGCCTTACTGCTGCCTGGTCCTTAGGTGTAGGCTATGTAAGGCTGGGATGACCTTTCACAGAGCAAACAGAGAGGGAGAATGCCCTTCAACCCTTCAGCTTCATCCTCATCACATGCGTGTCACGGCGATACAGCTCCGGTCTGTGTGTGAGAGTCTTAGGGGAGGAATGACAGGGCCAGGTGGGCCAGGGCCACAGCACGACACATTGCCTGCTTCTCTCATCCAATACAAATAGATCAATCAGCCTGATGTGCTGTTACTAACCACTCCCATATTAACTAATAGCGTGAAGCTGACATGAATCTGAACAACTTATTGACGCAGCAGGGGTCTCTCAGATCTCTGTTATGTTCTCTCTGTGTGTGTGTGTGTGTGTGTGAATACGCAAATAATAAGGTCTTTGTATGATGGTATGTGCTATAATTGTGTAGCTCTCATTTCTGAAAGTATGTTATGTGTGGCTCACATAGAATCATTTATTGTCTTCTTCTCTCTCTCTGTCTTCCTCTCAGTGTTGAGTAGAGTGACCAGACAGGAAGATGGATGAGCTACAGGATGTGCAGCTGACTGAGATCAAGCCCCTGCTGACCAATAAGGTGAGAGTATGAGATGACCACATGCGAGGGAGAGTCACACATACACATGCCTATACACTGAGTATACCAAACATTAGGAATACCTTCCTAATATTGAGTTGCATTCGTCGGGGCAAGGACTCTACAAGGTGTCAAAAGCGTTCTACAGGGATGCTGGCCCATGTTGACTCCAATGCTTCCCACAATTGTGTCAAGTTGGCTGGATGTCCTTTGGGTGGTGGGCCATTCTTGATACACATGGGAAACTGTTGAGCGTGAAAAATCCAGCAGCGTTGCAGTTCTTGACACTAACCGGTACGCCTGGCACCTACTACCATACACTGTTCAAAGGCACTTAAATCTTTTGTCTTGCCCATTCACCCGCTGAAATCCTTCTTTAACTTGTCTCCTTCCCTTTATCTACACTGATGGAAGTGGATTTAATAAGTGACATCAATAAGGGATCATAACTTTCACCTGGATTCACCTGGTCAGTCTATATCATGGAAAGAACAGGTGTTCTTAATGTTTTGTAGACTCATGTTTTGAGATTTATTCACTATTTGTCTCCATCGTGAACAGTGCTTTCCTCCCCACTCCAGAACTCTGTTCATCAAAGTTAATTATTTATAATCCCTGCTTCACTGTAGTGAGGGAAGAGAAAAGACTCTAGAAAATAGAGGAATAGGAGTCAATAGAAGAAAAATCAAGGGATGGAGTTAGGCTCAAGAGAGAGATGCAGAGAGATGCAGAGAGATGGAGAGAGAGAGTAGGCAGATGAAGCTTGAAAGCAAGAGGGAGGGGAGGAAAGAGGGGAATATCAAAGGGGAACCTTGCAGAAACGCATCTCTTTTTTTTGCTTGAAAGATTCAGATGAGAGAGAAAACACTCCAGCAGATCAAAGCTTTCTTCCCACCGTTCCTCAAGGACCTCCGTCTCCACTGCAGCATCGAGGAGGGGATGAGCTCCCAGCCTGCCTTGGGTTGGGGCAAGGAGAAGGAAGTCAGCCCATCTGTGTAAATTGACCCGTTTTATATCCAGAGGGAACTATTCTGTTCCAGACAGTTCCAGGGCGATATTACAGGCAGTTACAGAAGGTTTTCACCAAAAACAAATTTGGCACGAGAAGTTCCGCCCCCATTAATTTTCAACGAGGTCACATGGATAAATGTGCAGGGTATTGTGGGAAGGTGAGCGGCAAGAACCCTGCTGGTGGAGTGGTAGAAAAAGTTCAGCTCTGCTCTACTTTATGCAAATTTCAATCAAAGTGAAGCCTTGGAGCGAAGCGTTGTCAAGAGGAGGCACCGCCTCGGGTCAAAACCCACTGTTAGGCTTTCTCTGCATCACAGGACATGAGTTGATGTATAGGCTGAGGCACTGTTAGGCTTTCTCTGCATCACAGGACATGAGTTGATGTATAGGCTGAGGCAGAGGGTATTGTGTCATACATCATGGGCTGAACAGGCCATTCATCACCTGACAGTGGTGCTGGTGATGTGGGCTGGCTGTGGACAGACAGGTGGATGGAAGACAGCGCCATGAGCTCGTCTGAATGAATGGGTTTATGGCTGACCTCTCACTCCACCTAGTGGCAAGGCCATCTCATTAAGAATCCAACAGACAGGAGCCTGCAGGATAGATGTGAGGACAGACACAGTAATGAGTTGACAGGAGAGGCATACAGGTGATAAATAGGATAGCATATTTAGAGTATGTCAATTAAGCAGTGGTGTTTTCTATCCTGAACAAAAATATAAACGCAACATTCAACAATTCCAAAGATTTTACTGTGTTACAGTTCATATAAGGAAATCAGTCAATTGAAATAAATTCTTTAGGATCTAATCTACGGATTTCACATGACTGGGAATACAGATATGTATCTGTTGGTGCATGGATCATAAAACCAGTCAGCATCTCCTTCGCATAAAGTTGATGGCTGTTGATTGTGGCCTGTGGAATGTTGTCCTTCTCTTCAATGGCTGTGCGAAGTTGCTGGATATTGCCGGGAACTGGAACAAGCTGTCGTACATGTCGATCCAGAGCATCCCAAACATGCTCAATGGGTGACATGTCTAATGAGTATGCAGGCCATGGAAGAACTGGGACATTTTCATCTTCCAGGAATTGTGTACAGATCCTTGCGACAGGGGGCTGTGCATTATCATGCTGAAACATGAGGTGATGGCTGTGGATGAATGGCACGACAATGGGCCTCAGGATCTTGTCACGGTATCTCTGTGCATTTAAATTACCATCGCTAAAATGCAATTGTGTTCTTTGTCCGTAGCTTATGCCTGCCCARACCATAACCCCACCGCCTCCATGGGGCACTCTGTTCACAACGTTGACATCAGCAAACCGCTCGCCCACATGACACCATACACATGGTCTGCGGTTGCGAGGCTGGTTGGACATATTGCCAAATTCTCTAAAATGATTTATGGTAGAGAAATGAAAATTCAATACTATGGCAACAGAGTTCCTGCAGTCAGCATGCCAAATGCAAGCTCCCTCAAAACTTGACAAATCTGTGACATTGTGTTGTGTGACCAAACTGCACATTTTAGAGTGGCCTTTTATTGTCCCCAGCACAAGGTGCACCTGTGTAATGATTATGCTGTTTAATCAGCTTCTTGATATGTCATACCTGTCAAGTGGATGGTTTATCTTGGCAATGGAGAAATGCTCACTAACAGGGATGTAAAGAAATTTGTGCACAAAATTTGAGAGAAATAAACTTTTTGTGCATATGGAAAGTTTCTGGGATATTTTATTTCACCTCATGAAACATGGGACCAACACTTTAAAAGTTGGGTTTATAGTTTTGCTCAGTATAAAATACTGTAGGTGAAAGAATTTCTACCATCCAACACCTCAATAACATACCTTTCTTTCCTCTTTCCTCTCAGAATTCACGTAACTTCCAGGACTTTGACTGCCAGGTGAGTGTCTCCAGTTCTAAATGAAGGGTGTTGATTTGTACTGATCATTTTCAGTGATGTGAAAATGAAGGGACCAAACAGAGGGAAAGTGTTCTGCTCAGGTGACAAGCGGTGGTTTGAAATCATTCTGATCCTACTACTTTCAGTTTGCCCTAAGTTTAAACAGAGTTCCTCTCTCACAATTAAGAGTCTGCAGGTGGAATGGTGATGTAGAGTTTGCAGGTGATTCAGGTGTGTTAAGTTCTTGTAAGGCCCTGTTCTGTGGACAAACCTCTATTGGATAACACTGAGTCGTGACTCATTAAACCACACCAGCCTGAGGCCCTGAAGATCAACACAACAGCCAATGAATGCCTTCTATCTCCATTACACAGCCAATCACTGCTTCACTGCCATGTAAGACTGGGAAGAAGATAGGGTGTTATTAGTTGTTTCTATGATATTGTGTGATTCTTACATATTGTATGTTACACAACATMATCAAAAGTATGAGGATCCACACCGATCTCGACAAACCATTTCTGTATGGGCCTCGCTTTGTGCACAGGGGCATTGTCATGCTGAAACAGGAAGGGGCCTTCCCCAAATTGTTGCCACAAAGTTGGAAGCACAGAATCTTCTAAAAAGTAATTGTATACTGTAGCGTTAAGATTTCCCTTCACTGGAACTAAGGGGCCTAGCCCGAACCATGAAAAACAGCCCCAAACCATTGTTCCTCCTCCACCAAACTTGACAGTTGGCACTATGCATTCGGCAGATAGCGTGGGTTTGGCATCCGTCAGACTGCCAGATGGTGAAGCGTGATTCATCACTCCAGAGAATGCATTTCCACTGCTCCAGAGTCCAATGGGGGCGAGCTTTACACCACTCCAGCCGACGCTTGGCATTGCACATGGTGATCTTCGGCCATGGAAACCCATTTCATGAAGCTCCCGACAAACAGTTATTGTGCTTCCAGAGGAAGCAATGTGAGTGTTGCAACCAGTGTTGCAACAAGGACAGACAATATTTATGCAATTTATGTGCATCAGCACTCGGCAGTCCCATTCTGTGAGCTTGTGTGGCCTACCACTTCGCGTCCTACCACACTTACAGTTGACCGGGCAGCTCTAGCAGGGCAGAAATTTGACGAACTGTCTTGCTGGAACAGTGGCATCCTATGCCAATGTTTGTTTGTGGAGATTGCATGGCCGTATGCTCGATTTTATACACATTTCAGCAATGGGTGTGGCTGAAATCACCAAATCCACTAATTTGAAGGGGTGTCTACATTCATTTTTATTTTACCTTTATTGAACTAGGCAAGTCAGTTAAGAACAAATTCTTATTTTCAATGACGGTCTAGGAACAATAGGTTAACTGCCTTGTTCAGGGGCAGAACAACAGATTTTTACCTTGTCAGCTCYGGGATTCGATCTAGCAACCTTTCGCTTACTCGCCCGATGCTGTAACCACTAGGCTYCCTGCCGCCCCTACATACTTTTCCACATGCAAATAGAACTGTACAGGGTTATTATTAGCCTACATACATAGGCTACAGTCAGAAATGGATCTTCATTATTTTTGTATCTGCTGACAGTGGACAGTGGTCTTTGCACAGTGCAAGGTACATGCTTATGAAGTTTGCACTTCAACAGTCAGGTGGATGCTGCCTTTCCCAGGTACTGTAAACAGTTAACTAACGCTGGCTTTCCCAGCCTCCATGCAGTCATGCCTGTTCTCTGCATCACGTCCTGGGCTAAATATAGCTACTGCAGGTAGGATGGTAAGCATACTCAGTAGAGCAGGGCTGGTGCTCTTTTCCTCCATGTGGTCCTGTCTGCGGCGCACCCCCCCKSCCCCCCCCCKTRCATGCATACACTCAGACACGTGTATAGGCATTGTCAGACACCCAAACACACACACTTTCAGACATATTCCTTTTACTTTTGCCACATCCATCGGGACATTGTACCAGCAGTGTTTGCATCTAGCCAGTAAATCCACTAGGATTTGTATAATTATTACAGAGCTCCCATTAGTCATTCCACTGCAGCACTGCTGTGACGTCATCACCCATAGACGGTGTGTGTGGATGTGGATGGGAAGGGACGACAGGGCCCGATGGTGTGGCATAGGCTATCAGTCTTCATTCTCCACCTGGATGATGCAGTCCCAACCTGAGGATGTTTCTCTTACATCACACTGAGGTAGCCACAATTTATTACTTTTTMTACATTTATTTAGGACAAAACACATTGCGACAAGAGAGACACCACAACACTACATAAAGAGAGAAGTAAGACAAAAACATAGCATGGTAGATGTGTGTCACCCTCCCTCCCTTCACACATTTTTATATGTTTACACTCTTGGCAGGAATTCTGAACAAAATGATGGAGCTGGACATGGCTATTCAAAATGTGATGCTAAATGAGTGCAGAATCAGGAGACGTGCTCTGGGAGCTGCAGTGACACTAAGGGGGGAGTAACGGGATGTTTAGCTCTGTTCAGCATCACAATTCAGTCCTCCTTAGATCTAGCAGAGACAATGTTGTAATCCATTTCAGATATATTGTTCTATGTACAGCGAGTTCCAAAAGTTTTGGGACAATGACATTTTTTGCTGTTGTTTTGGATCTGTACACCAGCACTTTGGATTTTAAATGATACAATGGCTGTGATGTTAAAGTGCAGACCACTTTAATTTTCATCCATATCGAGTGAACCGTTTAGAAATTACATCACTTTTTGTACATAGTGAGAAAGTTACAGACGCATAAATATCCTAACCCCCCAAAATGCTAACCTGCCCTGTTGAGAGGTTATCCGTAATCATGGTAGCATCCACATGAATGTAGAAGTGTTTAGAAACATATTCTATTTTTAATAAATAGTAAAAGTGACTCCAAAATGACGCAACACATTATTTACCATTAATTTCTATTGGGTACAAAATCTGAAACACAACCAAAACAAACAGCAAAGCTTAACGTAATCATTGTGTGCTAGGAATATGGGACCAAATCCTAAACTTTTAACTACTTTAATACACACATAAGTGAATTTGTCCCAATACTTTTTGTCCCCCTAAAATGGGGGGACTGTGTACAAAAAGTGTTTTATTTCCAAACGTTCACCTGATATGAATGAAAATACCCTCAAATTAAAGCTGACAGTCTGCACTTTATGCTCATAGTCATTGTATCAGGTTAAATTAAATTCAAAATGCTGGAACACAGAGCCAAAAAAACAGCCCAATCCTTTTGGAACTCACTTTATAAGCTACTTGAATTAACATGATGGTGTATGAATTTAAAAAAACCTGACAACCTCTTAGGCTTGATCTTAGCCTCCTCCAGGAATGCACTCTCCTCTCTTTTCCCCTTCAGTGGGTGAAGCAAATGGCTTCATATGAAATCAAACTGGGATTGCAAGTCATTGGCCCTCTGTGTTCTGCTGATCTCGTTTAGACCAGGGGAGGGCGCTCTAAGCCTGACTYATGGTGCAGAGCAGAGGCGCTAGACTTTTGTGTCTAAGATGTGCCTGTACAATGCAGAAGGCTAATGTGGTTAAGATATTGGTTAATGTAGCTCCAAAGGAGAAGTGSGGAAAAGAGTGCAATGAGAAGAAGTACATCAGTGTCTTTTTTAAGCTGCTATCCCTGTCCTCCACTTTCTCCTCTGTCCGTCCGTCTCCTTGGAGGGGGTGGTTGGTGCTGAGACAACAGTGTCTGTATGACTCACAGGGACGGAGAGGTGACATCTTGGCTATGACACTGTCACTGGCCTGCCTTTGGCAGAGAGACATAGAAACAGTCTCTATGATTGCGTTCTGAGGTGACACTGGAATTAAAAGAAAACAGACTCTAATCAGAAATGTATACCTGAAATAAAATGGTGGTGATTTATCAGTATGTGTGGAGATAGCAGTCACTTGTGAACAGATTATTGATCATTACCAGAGATGCATGCATCATCATTAGACCGGTCAACAGGTGTTTGTTTGTACATTGTAAATGTGTCTCTGTATCCATACCTCTGCATGTGTGTGTATGTGGCACCCCCTGTGGGGCAGTAGTGGAAATAGTTCATGTAGAAACACTAGGTAGTAAGCTCCATTTTACATTTACATTTGAGTCATATAGCACACGCGCTTATCCAGAGCGAATTACAGTTAGTGCATTCATTTTAAGAGCGATAGGTGGGACAACCACATATCACAGGCATAGTAAGTACACGTTTCCTCAATAAAGTAACTATCAGCAAAGTCAGAGCTAGAAAGGGGGGGTGAGTCACGTGCAAGTGTTGGTTCAGCTACGTTTCCTTTTTAGGACAGGGGTTTAGGTGAGGAGGGGGATTACTTAAGATACTCTTTGAAGAGGTAGGGTTTCAGGTGCTTTCGGGAAGATGGGCTGGGACTCTGCTGTCCTTGCTTCAGGGGGAAGCTGGTTCCACCATTGGGGTACCAGGACAGAGAAGAGCTTGGACTGGGCTGACAGGGAGCTGCCCTCCCGTAGGGTTGCGAAGGCCAAGAGACTACAGGTGGCAGACCGGAGTGCTCAGGTTGTGATGTAGGGTTTGAGCATAGCCTGAAAGTTGGGAGGGGCAGTTCCTCTTGCTGTTCTGTAGGCAAGCACCATGCTCTTGTAGTGGATGCAAGCTTCGAGTGCAGAGGAGCGGGATGACATGGGAGAACTTGGGAAGGTTGAAAACCAGGCTGGCTGCAGCGTTCTGGGTAAGTTGTAGGGGTTTGATGGCACAAGCGGGGAGCCCAGCCAACAGCTGGTAGTCAMAAAAGGAAACAAAGTATTGATCAGAGACCTGGAGGGGGTTGCAGTGTGATTAGTAGGTGAGCAGCCTCTAGTAAAAATGAGATCAAGTGTTTTTCCTTGTGAGTTGGAGGGGAGTTGGAGGGGTTAGGGAAATGGTAAGGTCAAAAGAGGCAAGGCGGGGAAAGAGAGAGTTGTAAAGCAATTAATCGAAGGCAGACGTTGGGAGGTTGAAGTCGCCAAGTATGAAGAGCGGTGAGCCCTCGTCAGGAAATGAGCTTATCAAGGTGTCAAGCTCATTGAGGAACTATCCAAGGGCACCTGGTGGGCGATAAATGACAACAATGTAAAGCTTGAGTGAACAAGTGAACAAGTGACAGTGACAGCATGGAATTCAAATGAGGAGATGGACAGGTGAGAGAGGGAGAGAAAAGAAAATCTCCAGTTAGGAGAAATGAGTAGCCCTCTGCCACCATGATGACCAGATGCTCTTGGACTATGAGAGAAAACGTAGTCAGATGAAGACAGAGCAGCTGGAATAGCAGTGCTCCACCCAGCTTGCCTGACACTGTCGGTGTCACATCTGCTCCTGCCACGCCCTCTAGTGCTCATCCGGTGTCTCCTTGATCTGCTGCCACTCCCACAGTGCTCTCTCCCTCTCCCTCTCTCTCTGTGTGTGTGTGTGTGATTGTGTGGGCAGAGACAGGTGTGCTGAGTCAGAGCAGATCCCCACCAGCTGGAACCTGTTCCATAATCAAGACCTATACAAATACTCAGTCCTGCCATTTCCACACTGCCAGATTGTAATTTCTGCCCAGTCCGTCCATGTTTCTAGCCGTTTGTTCCTGTTGTGCCTGATTTCCGTTGCCTGACCCTGTTTTCCTCTCCGCTACAGTTCTGCCCGCTCTGACTCTGGTCCCTGTTTCCAGTCCGACTTCTCGTCAGTCCTACTACTCTGTCTCCACTCTACGCTCCCTTGGATTCCCCTCCGGACCTGCTTACCCTGTCCCCACACCTCTCGCTCCAGCCTCAGCCTCCGCACCTGGTTTCCAGCAATCTGCCCGAGCTTCCCCTGGCCAGCYCTCAATCTTCCCCCCGTGTTTCAATAAATACCTTGGTTACCTCATCCCAGTCTCCTRGTCTGAATATGCTCTAGGGTTCACCTGTTCCACTCCACGTGACAGTCGGTGGAGTTCACACTGTAGGACCAATAGAACATACACTGAGTTTGCTGCTCCGKCCACTCAATCCATTCTATAGTTTGTACGTCCTATTGGTCTCCACGGGTAAACTCAGCCCATTTGGCCAGCAATCTGTTATGCTGCATTCATAACATCTCCTAAATTCGTAAATATACAACTGGGGAAAATCCACTTGAACGCCCCTCCAACTGGTAATTGCTAGTGGGAAACTCGCATAGAGATGAGAACATACAGTAAATAAAATAAAAAAATAAAATGTTATTGGTCACATACACGTGTTTAGCAGATGTTATTGCGCTTGTAGCGAAATGCTTGTTTCTATCTCCGACAGTGCAGTAATATCTAACAAGTAATATCTAACAATTTCACAACATATACCCAATACACACAAATCTAAGGAAAGGAATYTAATTAAGAATATATAAATATATGGAAGAGCAATGTCAGAGCGGCATAGACTAAGATACAGTAGAATAGTAATAGAATACAGTACAGTCGTGGCCAAAAGTTTTGAGAATGACACAAATATACATTTTCACAAAGTCTGCTGCCTCAGTTTGTATGATGGCAATTTGCATATACTCCAGAATGTTATGAAGAGTGATCAGATGAATTGCAATTAATTGCAAAGTCCCTCTRTGCCATGCAAATGAACTGAATCCCCCAAAAACATTTCCACTGCCTTTCAGCCCTGCCACAAAAGGACAAGCTGACATCATGTCAGTGATTCTCTCGTTAACACATGTGTGAGTGTTGACGAGGACAAGGCTGGAGATCACTCTGTTATGCTGATTGAGTTCGAATCTCTATGCGAATTACAGACTGGAAGCTTCAAAAGGAGGGTGGTTCTTGGAATCATTGTTCTTTTCTTCCTCTGTCAACCATGGTTACCTGCAAGGAAACATGTGCCGTCATCATTGCTTTGCACAAAAAGGGCTTCACAGGCAAGGATATTGCTGCCAGTAAGATTGCACCTAAATCAACCATTTATTGGATCATCAAGAACTTCAAGGAGAGCGGTTCAATTGTTGTGAAGAAGGCTTCAGGGCACCCAAGAAAGTCCAGCAAGCGCCAGGACTGTCTCCTAAAGTTGATTCAGCTGCGGGATCGGGGCACCACCAGTACAGAGCTTGCTCAGGAATGGCAGCAGGCAGGTGTGAGTGCATCTGCARGCACAGTGAGGCGAAGACTTTTGGAGGATGGCCTGGTGTCAAGAAGGGCAGCAAAGAAGCCACTTCTCTCCAGGAAAAACATRAGGGACAGACTGATATTCTGCAAAAGGTACAGGGATTGGACTGCTGAGGACTGGGGTAAAGTCATTTTCTCTGATGAATCCCCTTTCCGATTGTTTGGGGCATCCGGAAAAAAGCTTGTCCGGAGAAGACAAGGTGAGCGCTACCATCAGTCCTGTGTCATGCCAACAGTAAAGCATCCTTAGACCATTCATGTGTGGGGTTACTTCTCAGCCAAGGGAGTGGGCTCACTCACAATTTTGCCTAAGAACACAGCCATGAATAAAGAATGGTACCAACACATCCTCCGAGAGCAACTTCTCCTGAAAAAGAAGGGSCAACACTGCAAATATTGACTCTTTGCATCAACTTCATGTAATTGTCAATAAAAGCCTTTCACACTTATGAAATGCTTGTAATTATACTACAGTATTCCATAGTAACATCTGACAAAAATATCAACTGAAGCAGCAAACTTTGTGGAAATTAATATTTGTGTCATTCTCAAAACTTTTGGCCACGACTGTATATACATATGAGATGAGTAATGCAAGAAAAGTAAACATTATTAAAGTGGCRAGTGTTCCGTTTATTAAAGTGGCCAGTGATTTCAAGTCTATGTATATAGGCAGCAGCCTCTATGTGCTAGTGATGGCTATTTAACAGGCTGATGGCCTTGAGATGGAAGCTGTTTTTCAGTCTCTCTGTCCCAGCTTTGATGCACCTGTACTGACCTCGCCTTCTGGATGATAGCGGGGTGAACAGGCAGTGGCTTGGGTGGTTGTTGTCCTTGATGATCTTTTRGGCCTTCCTGTGACATCAGGTGCWGTAGGTGTCCTGGAGGGCAGGTAGTTTGCCCACGGTGATGCGTTCGGCAGACCGCACGACCAAGRGGTGATACAGCCTGATAGGATGCTCTCAATTGTGCATCTTTAAAATGTTGTGAGGGTTTGCCAAGCCAAATATCTTCAGCCTCTTGAGGTTGAAGAGGTGCTGTTGCGCCTTCTTCAAAACACTGTCTGTGTGGGTGGACCATTTCAGTTTGTCAGTGATGTGTACGCCGAGGAACTTGAAGCGTTCCACCTTCTCCACTGCGGTCCTATCGACGTGGATAGGGGGATGCTCCCTCTGCTGTTTCCTGAAGTCCACGATCATCTCCTTTGTTTTGTTGACATTGAGTGGTTATTTTCCTGGCACCACACTCCCAGAGCCCTCACCTCCTCCCTGTAGGCTGTCTTGTCATTGTTGGTAATCAAGCTTACTACTGTTGTGTCGTCTGCAAACTTGATGATTGAGTTGGAGGCGTGCTTGGCCACACAGTCATGGGTGAACAGGGAGTACAGGAGGGGGCTGAGCACGCATCCTTGTGGGGCCCAAGTGTTGAGGATCAGTGAAGTGGAGGTGTTGTTTCCTACCTTCACCACCTGGGGTGGCCAGTCAGGTAGTCCTGGATCCAGTTGCACAGGGCGGGGTTCAGACCCAGGGCCTCAAGCTTGATGATGAGCATGGAGGGTACTATGGTGTTGAATGCTGAGCTATAGTCAATGAACAGTATTCTTACATAGCTATTCCTCTTATCCAGATGGGATAGGGCAGTGTGCAATGTGATGGCGATTGCATCGTCTGTGGATCTATTGAAGTAGTAAGCAAATTGAAGTGGGTCTAGGGTGACAGATAAGGTAGAGGTGATATGATACTTGACTAGTCTCTGAAAGCACATCATGATGACAGAAGTGAGTGCTACGGGGATAGTCATTTAGTTCAGTTACCTTTGCTTTCTTGMGTACAGGAACAATGGTGGCCATCTTGAAGCATGTGGGGACAGCAGACTGGGATAGGGAGAGATTGAATATGTCCGTAAACACACCAGCTAGCTGGTCTGCTCATGCTCTGAGGACGCGGCTAGGGATGTTGTCTGGGCCGGCAGCCTTGTGAGGGTTAACACGCTTAAATGTCTTACACACGTTGGCCACGGAGAAGGAGAGCCCACAGTCCTTGGCAGCAGGCCGCGTCGGTGGCACTGTGTTATCCTCAAAGCGGGCGAAGAATGTGTTTAGCTTATCTGGAAGCAAGACGTCGGTGTTCACGATGTGGCTGGTTTTCCTTTTGTAGTTCGTGATTGTCTGTAGACCCTGCCACATACGTCTCATGTCTGAGCCGTTTAATTGCGACTACACTTTGTCTCTATACTGACGTTTTGCCTGTTTGATTGCCTTGCAGAGGAAATAACTACACTGTTTGTATTCTGCCATATTCCCAGTCACCTTAGCATGGTTAAATGCTGTGGTTCGCACTTTCAATTTTGCACGAATGCTGCTACCTTTCCACGGTTTCTGGTTAGGGTAGGTTTTAATAGTGACAGTGGGTTCAACATCTCCTATTCACTTCCTGATTAACTCAGTCACCGTGTCAGTATATAGGTTGATGTTATTCTCTGAAGCTAACCGGAACATATCCCAGTCCGCGTGATCAAAACAATCTTAAAGTATGGATTCCGATTGGTCAGACCAGCGCTGGATAGTCCTTAGCACGGGTACTTCCTGTTTGAGTTTCTGCCTATAGGAAGGGAGGAGCAAAATGGAATCGTGGTCAGATTTGCTGAAAGGAGGGCGGGGGAGGGCCTTGTATGCATCCCGGAAGTTGGAGTAACAGTGGTCGAGTTTTTTTAGCAGCGCAAGTACTACAGTCGATATGTTCTTAGAACTTTGGCACCCTTTTCCTGAAATTTTCTTTGTTAAAATCCACAGCTACAAGTCCTACAATCTAAGCTAGATGCACTCAATCTAAGCTAGATGCACTCAAGCTAGATGCACTCAATCACACAAATTATCAAGGAACCTACCAGGTACAACCCTAAATCCGTAACCATTGGCACCCTCTTAGATATCATCCTGACCAACTTGCCCTCTAAATACACCTCTGCTGTCTTCAACCAGGATCTCAGCGATCACTGCCTCATTCCCTGCGTCCGTAATGGGTCTGAGGTCAAACCATACTCATCATCTTCAAACGCACCCTAAAATACTTCAGCAAGCAGGCCTTTCTAATCGACCTGGCCCGGGTATCCTGGAAGGATATTGACCTCATCCTGTCAGTAGAGGGTGCCTGGTTGCTCTTTAAAAGTGCTTTCCTCACCATCTTAAATGAGCATACCCCATTCAAAACTTGTTGAACTAAGAACAGACATAGCCCTTGGTTCACCCCAGACTTGACTGCCCTTGACAAACACAAAAACATCCTGTGGCGTTCTGCATTAGCATCGAATAGCCCCTGCAATATGCAACTTTTCATGGAAGTCAGGAACCTTTATCCACAGTCAGTTAGGAAAGCTAAGGCTAGCTTTTTCAAACAGAAATTTGCATCCTCTAGCACTAATTCCAAAAAGTTTTGGGACACTGTAAAGTCCATGGAGAATAAGAGCACCTCCTCCCAGCTGCCCACTGCACTAAGGCTAGGAAACACTGTCACCGCCGATAAATCTACGATAATTGATTATTTCAATAAGCATTTGTCTACGGCTGGCCATGCTTTCCACCTGGCTACCCCGGCCAACAGCTCTGCACCCCCTGCAGCAACTTGCCTAAGCCCCCCCTCTAGATCCGCCCGCTTCTCCTTCACCCAAATCCAGACAGCTGATGTTCTGAAAGAGCTGCAAGTTCTGGATCCCTAAAAATCAGCCGGGCGAGACAATCTGGACCCTCTCTTTCTAAAATGATCTGCCGAAATTGTTGCAACCCCTATTACTAGCCTGTTCAACCTCTTATCGTCTGAGATCCCCAAAAATTGGAAAGCTGCCGCGATCATCCCCCTCTTCAGAGGGTGAGCCACTCTAGACCCAAACTGTTATAGACCTATATCCATCCTGCCCTGCCTTTCTAAAATCTTTGAAAGCCAAGTTAACAAACAGATCACCGACCATTTCGAATCCCACCGTACCTTCTCCACTATGCAATCTGGTTTCCGAGCTGGTCATGGGTGCACCTCAGCCACACTCAAGGTCCTAAACAATATCATAACCGCCATCGATAAAAGACAGTACTGTGCAGCCGTCTTCATCAACCTGGCCAAGGCTTTCGACTCTGTCAATCACCACATTCTTATCGGGCAGACTCAATAGCCTTAGTTTCTCAAATGACTGCCTGGCCTGGTTCACCAACTACTTCTCAGATAGAGTTCAGTGTGTCAAATCGGAGGGCCTGTTATCCGGACCTCTGGCAGTCTCTATGGGAGTACCACAGGGTTCAATTCTCGGGCAGACTATTTTCTCTGTATATATCAACGACGTCGCTCTTGCTGCTGGTGATTCTCTGATCCACCTCTACGCAAACAACACCATTCTGTATACATCTGGCCCTTCTTTGGACACTGTGTTAACAAACCTCCAAACAAGCTTCAATGCCATACAACACTCCTTCCGTGGCCTCCAACTGCTTTTAAATGCTAGTAAAACTAAATACATGCTCTTCAACCAATTGCTGCCAACACCCGCCCGCCCGACAAGCATCACTACTCTGGACGGTTCTGACCTAGAATATGTGGACAACTACAAATACCTAGGTGTCTGGTTAGACTGTAAAATCTCCTTTCCAGACACACATTAAGCATCTCCAATCCAAAATGAAATCTAGAATCGGCTTCCTATTTCGCAACAAAGCCTACTTCACTCATGCTGCCAAACATACCCTCGTAAAATTGACTATCCTACCGATCCTTGACTTTGGCGATTTTACAAAATAGCCTCCAACACTCTACTCAGCAAACTGGATGTAGTCTATCACAGTGCCATCCGTTTTGTCACCAAAGCCCCATATACTACCCACCACTGCGACCTGTATGCTCTCGTTGGCTGGCCCTCGCTACATATTCGTCGCCAAACCCACTGGCTCCAGGTCATCTATAAGTCTTTGCTAGGTAAAGCCCCGCCTTATCTCAGCTAACTGGTCACCATAGCAACACCCACCCGTAGCACGCGCTCCAGTAYGTATATTTCACTGGTCATCGCCAAAGCCAACACTCCCTTTGGCCGCCTTTCCTTCCAGTTCTCTGCTGCAAATGACTGGAACGAATTGCAAAAATCACTGAAGCTGGAGACTTATATCTCCCTCTCTAACTTTAAGCATCATCTGTCAGAGCAGCTTACTGATCACTGTACCTGTACACAGCCAATCTGTAAATAGCATACCCAACTACCTCATCCCCATATTGTTATTTATCTTCTTGCTCTTTTGCACCCCAGTATCTCTACTTGCACATCATCATCTGCACATCTATCGCTGCAGTGTTAATGCTAAATTGTAATTATTTCACCTCTAAGGCCTATTTATTGCCTTACCTGCCTAATCTTCTACATTTGCACACACTGTACATATATATTTTTTCTATTGTGTTATTGACTGTAGGTTTGTTTATGTGTAACTCTGTGTTGTTGTTTTTGTCGCACTGCTTTGCTTTATCTTGGCCAGGTCGCAGTTGTAAATGAGAACTTGTTCTCAGCTGGCCTACCTGGTTAAATAAAGGTGAATTTATTTTTAAAAAGGTTATCAGGTTTGATAGAGAAGGAGAGACGTTTACAGAGAAAGATCTGTGTATCGCTGTATGCACCACTCACATATACTGATTCCAGTGAATGCATGCATACACGCACACTCACTCATAGACAGTGTAATATAGACATTTGTCAATCTCTTTTGGATACAAATTTCTCTTTTGCAGCCCATCATTCTTTGGATGACCATGGGGTCACAGCTGGTTCATTGCGGAGTCGTTATTGAGCAAAATCATTACTGAATGCCTTCATACTGGAAAATCTGATGTTACAAAATCATATTGGTGCATTAGAAGACTGAGATCATATTGATATTCAATGCAGACCTTCTTCCCTCAGAGCCCAAAATAGCTTCAGCAATTTGATGTTTCACTGCCACTGCCATTTGAGTTTTCACTCTGCAACAAGAAGATATTATTTTATCTTCATATGATTAGCCTGGTTGCTCATTGATGACAGGTACAGTGTTTAATCCAATTCTAGCCCACAAATTGAATCATGATCAGACATTGATTTCAGAGCGCTGCTGCTGAGCTGATGCAGAATGCACTGGAAGGAAGCAGTCAATCGTCAAAGTCTGCATCCCTTCTACAGCACCACTCTCTCTCTCTGTGACGTTCAGATAGCTGCTTGTCTCCTGGGCTGCCTGCATGCCTCCACTAATACCCCCTCCTTTCTTCTCTCTCTCTCTCTCTCTCTCTCTCTCTCTCTCTCTCTCTCGTCTCTCTCTGCTCTCTCCTCTCTCTTCTCTCGTCTCTCTCTCTCCTCTCTTCTCTCTTCTCTCTCTCTCTCTCTCTCTCTCTCTCTCTCTCTCTTTCTCTCTCTCTCTCTCCATCAACCATCCATCCATCCCCATCCCCGTCTCGCCCTGTTCTTCCTCTAGCTCACCCCTGTTCTGCCCACCTGACCTGCTGAAATCCAATTAGAATAACTGGTACACAGCCCTGGAAGCAGGGATGCGCTGTGCTTACCAAGCGCGAACTGCAGTCTCACTCACTCTGTCTCTCCTTCTATCTCCCGTCCTCTAACTCTGCATCTTTTCCATCCCTCCCACTCTCATAAAAAATATTCACCCTTTCTGTCACTATCTCCTTTCCCTCTTGCTGGTCTAGCTGGTGCAGTTAGTCTCTCTAACTCCCCATTACACTCTTGCGCTCACTCTCTCTCTCTCYCTCTCTCTCTTTCTCTGTCTCTGTCTCTCTCTCTCTTGCTCTCTCACTCTCCCTCCTGCGCTGCCTCCCTCCCTCTCTCCCGCCCTCATTGTGGAGATCTTTAAAGCTCCCAGCAGCACACAGTCCTCTCCTGCCTGGGAAACATGTCAGCCATTCTGGACCTGGACCAGATCGCATGCTCTGGGAATGCAGTGGTGAGTGCGTCTGACTGACACACCTCGCTGGGTTTAGTTTCACAGGGCTGGGTCAGGGTCTGGGTAGAGAGACCCCGGATCTATGGGAGGGGCTGGTCTTCCTGGCTGGTTGGCAGAAWACCTGCCTGCCTAACTGCCTCTTCAGACAGCCAGCCGTTTCAGTTTGCAGAGAGGSGTTTGTGCGGGTGGACACTGTATTTGTGTGTTTGAGTGCACTTACTGTCGAGACTGTTCGTAATTTGTGTGCGGGGGATTGCATGTTTGTGTGTGAGTGAGTACGTATATTTGTGCATGTGTGTGTTTTCAACATAGATGTCATGAATATGTTATTGTGCGTTGTAGGTGCATGTCAATATAATGGCATGAAATATGAATGTGCGTAAGCGTTCAGGAGTCTGAGCATACAGGAGAATATGGGTATGTGTCTGTCTGTGTGTGCTCGTCTCTGCACATTCTGCATTTTTTGTGTCTGTGTTTGCCAGATCGTGAAGAGAAAAGAGCAATTTTCTTTGTTCAGATCAGTGGTGACKGTGACCAGCTAAACAGGCCTTGTGATCCCTGTGTATGTATCCGTATGAACTGCAACAGTATGACAGTGAAAAGGAACTGATCTTTCACCCACATAGCAACAACAGATGTGCAGTCTGAAAGATATCCTACAAGTGCCTTTCCAGGCTAAATGCTGTTTTCAACCCCATGACATAGACAGGCTCTCTCTGGTCTTGAATTGCCAAAATAAAGGAAACACCAACATAAAGTGTCTTAATAGGGTGTTGGGCCACCATGAGTCAGAACAGCTTCAATGCGCCTTGGCATAGAAGTGTCTGGGACTCWATTGGAGGGACCATTCTTCCATGAGAAATGCCATCATTTGGTGTTTTATTGATGGTGGTGGAAAACGCTGTCTCAGGCGCCGCTCCAGAATCTCCCATAAGTGTTCAATTGAGTTGAGATCTGGTGACTGAGACACACAGACACACACCCTTGGCAGGAATAGGTGAGGCATGACACATTACTCTGCCTTTTTACTTTCCCTCACCTTTTCCTTCTCTCTCTCCTCACCCTCTCTATCCTCTCCCTCTCTCCTCTCCTCAGTCTCCCTCTCCTCATTATTTCCCTCTTTTCCTTCTCTGTGTGACTGTGTTTCCATCTTTGGCAAATTCCTCTGGGTGTCACTGCAGACACCTCTCAGCTTAGCCCTCCATCTGTTATAGATCATTATCAGCCATCTCTGACAATACACAAACCTAAACCCCACATTAACATTCTCCTCCACATTCTATGAAGTTTATCTAAACCCCCATTGCAGAAGCCTCGTTCCACTGTTGTTAATTAAGGGTAAAAGGGTCGCAGTAGCCATTGCAGTGCTCACTACTCTTCCCCCTCCCTGTCCAGGCCAGCAGCCCCACCCCAGGTCTGTTTGCGTCTGAGACTCAACTGCGGTGTGTGTGTGTGTGTGTGTGTGTGTGTGTGTGTGTGTGTGTGTGTGGTGTGTGTGTGTGTGTGTGTGTGTGTGTGTTGTGTGGTGTTGTGTGTGTGTGTGTGTGTGTGTGTGTGTGTGTGTGTGTGTGTGTGTGTGTGTGTGTGTGTGTGTGTGTGTGTGTTGTGTTGTGTAAAGGATTAGAGGTGAAGGGAAGAAGCAAAACAGAGTGTGAGCATGTCTTACTCCTAGATAGATCAATACTACCCAAAGACAAGGATCTGAGGTACACTACATGACCAAAGGTATGTGGACACCTGCTTGTCAAACATCTCATTCCAAAATCATGGGCATTGATATGGAGTTGGTCCCCCCTTTGCTGCTATAYCATCCACTCTTCTGGGAAGGCTTTCCACTAGATGTTGGAAAATTGCTGCAGGGACTTGCTTCCATTCAGCCACAAGAGCATTAGTGAGGTCAGACACTGATGTTGGGGGATTAGGCCTGGCTCGCAGTCAGCGTTCCAATTCATCCCAAAGGTGTTCGATTGGGTTGAGGTCAGGGCTCTGTGCAGGCCAGTCAAGTTCTTCCARACCAATCTCGAAAACCACTTCTGTTTGGAACTCGCTTTGTGCACGAGGGCATTGTCATGCTGAAACAGGAAAGGGCATTCCCCAAACTGTTGCCACAAAGTTGGAAGTGCAGAATCGTCCAGAATGTCATTGTATGCTGTAGCGTTACGATTTCCCTTCACTGGAACTAAGGGGCCTAGCCCGAACCATGAAAAACAGCCCCAGCATTATTCCTCCTCCACCAAATGTTACAGTTGGCACTATGCATTGGGGCAGGTCGTGTTCTCCTGGCGTTCGCCAAACCCAAAATTTGTCCGTCGGACTGCCAGGTGTTGAAGCGTGATTCATCACTCCAGAGAACGCGTTTCCAATACTCCAGAGTCCAATGGTGGCAAGCTTTACACCACTCCAGTCGACGCTTGGCATTGCACATGGTGTGCGGCTGCTCAACCCATTTCATGAAGCTCCCGACGAACAGTTCTTGTGCTGACGTTGTTTCCATTGGCAGTTTGGAACTCGGTAGTGAGTGTTGTAAGCGAGGACAGAATATTTTTACGCGTTTCAGCACTCGGCGGTCCCGTTCTGTGAGCTTGTGTGGCCTACTACTTCGCAGCTGAYCCATTGTTACTCCTAGACGTTTTCACTTCACAGTAACAGCACTTACAGTTGACAGCGGGGCAGCTCTAGCAGGGCAGAAATATGACGAACTGACTTGTTGAAAAGGTGGCATCCTATGATGGAGCCAAGTTGAAAGTCACTGAGCTCTTCAGTAAGGCCATTCTACTGCCAATGTTTGTCTATGGAGATTGCATGGCTGTGTGCTCGATTTTATACACATGTCAGCAACGGGTGTGGAAGAAATAGCCAATCCACTCATTTGAAGGGGTGTCCACATACTTTTGAATATATAGTGTAGATGACTGGATTGAGGTAGATGACTGGATCTGAGGTAGATGACTGGATCTGAGGCAGATGACTGAATCTGAGGCAGATGACTGAATCTGAGGTAGATGACTGGATCTGAGGTAGATGACTGGATTGAGGTAGATGACTGGATCTGAGGCAGATGACTGAATCTGAGGTAGATGACTGGATCTGAGGTAGATGACTGGATTGAGGCAGATGACTGGATCTGAGGCAGATGACTGGATCTGAGGTAGATGACTGGATCTGAGGTAGATGACGTGTTTAACTTAACTTCTGGGGACCAGAAGTCCCCACAAGAATAGTAAACTAACAAAAATGTTACCAACTGGGGACATTTTGTTAGTACTCACAAGGTCAAATGCTATTACTAGTTCGAATTAGTGTTAGGGTTAGAATTAGGTTTAGGGTTAGGATCTAGAGTTAGGTTCAGGGTTAGCGTTAAGGTTAGGTTTTGGGGTTAAGGTTAGGGTAAGGGTTAGTTAGGTTTAGGTTTAGGGTTAGGAGTTAGGGAAAATAGCATTTTGAATGGGACTGTGTGTGTGTGCGTGCACGTGTTGATGTTTTGTGTGTTGGTGTTGTGTGTATTGGTGATGTGTGTTGTCTGTGTGTGGTGTTTGTGTGTATTGGTGATGTGTGTCTGTGTGTTTGGTGTTGTGTGTGAGTTTCAAATCTGCGTCTCTGGGTGTGTGTGTATTCATCCCATTTATTTAAATAATTGTTGTTTCCCCACTCATTGTGTCCTTGTTGCTATCCTCTTCTCAAACCCTTAAAAACTCTCCTTCTGTAGCAACACAGAAGGGACTGTTTCAATTTTTAAAGTTCTCTTATTTTTATACCTACGTTCATATATACAACAGATAATAGTAAAGGCGTTAGTTAACCTGTTGCATGTGTCTTCGTGTTTCTGTTCTGCTGTTTGTGTCTCCACTCCGTGGGTGTCTGGTTTTTATTACTGCATGTACTTGTCTCTGTCATTTCATTGAAGACTTAATCTGACAATAACCTCATATTAGTGCATTTTAAAGCATAGAAAATGGCTGGTATGTCTGATTGAGATCTCAGACAGAGATACTGCTGCCTTGTCCTTGACAGGAAGGTTTAACCTTCACCATCTCCAGAGGAACTTTGATAGCCACCATTCTCATTTCTAAAATGGTGCCTGCTGCAGTATTCCAGCCTGATTCTGAGCAGAGGAGGCTCCCCTCTCTCTCTCTCTCTCTCTCTCTCTCTCTCTCTCTCTCTCTCTCTCTCTCTCTCTCTCTCTCTTCTCTCTCTCTCCTCTCTCTCTCTCTCTCTTTCTTTATTATTGATGACCACTGGGCCCTGAGACTAGGCCCAGCACTCCCTCATGCTGTTAAATACCCACCCACACTCAGATACGCAGTCCCAAGTCATGCCGACCTTGCGCCGTGTTGTGGTGT
>NC_036838.1:48464132-48534467 GCF_002910315.2 Salvelinus sp. IW2-2015
CCGTTCCTGTACGGCTTCCAATGCTCTACCACACACTATTCGCAACGCAGTACCCGACCCTGCCTCCATCACGCAAGCGAAGCGGCGCAGGTCTCCAATCCAGGCCACTCTGTTACTCCTCCCGTCTGGATTACCTGCGCACTCGCCTCGCTTGGCTTGGGGCTCCTGCCTGTGGAGCCAATTTAAACCCTAAACTCATCAGAACGCCGCAGCCCCGTCACCTGTGTGGTTCAACTTTCCCAAGTGCTCGCTCACGTTCACGCCCCTCCTCGCCTCTTCCACTTGGCTTTCCAGTTGGCAAGGCTCGCATCCGCTACGGAGACCATGGTGGCTTGCCTCGGAGGCTGGTGAGGAGGGGAACGGCAACCTCCGTACCTTTCAGAGCTCTGATCGGCCCCTACCACCCAAACGAAGGGGCACTGCGTTTCATCCACCTCGTGGCCTGCTCTGCCTCCCTGACCTGCTGCGGAAGTAACAGTTCGCGCCCGCTCAGGCCCAGTCAAACACTTGTTCGCTTGCTCTGGCACCCCATGTGTGGAATACAAATCCCTCCCTAGCAGACCCAGGCAGGACCGGAGTTCCAATTTACACCATTTCCGGAGACACTGAAACCCCACCTCTTATAAGGAATACCTAGATAGGATAGGATTAGGGTAATCCTTCTAACCCCCCCCCCGCTTGAAAAGAGTTAGATGCGACCATTGTAAGGGTTGGTGTCACTGGATATCATAAGGTGAAGCACAAATTTGTAAGTCGCGCGCTCTTGGATAAGATGCCGTCTGCAAATGACTTTAAATGTAATTGTAAATTGGTACTCACAAGGTCAAATGCTATTACTAGTTCGAATTAGTGTTAGGGTTTAGAATAGGTTTAGGGTTAGGATCTAGAGTGGTTCAGGGTTAGCGTTAAGGTTAGGTTTTGGGGTTAAGGTTAGGGTAAGGGTTAGTTAGGTTTAGGTTTAGGGTTAGGAGTTAGGGAAAATAGCATTTTGAATGGGACTGTGTGTGTGTGCGTGCACGTGTTGATGTTTTGTGTGTTGGTGTTGTGTGTTATTGGTGTGTGTCTGTGTTGTGTGTGCTGTGTGTGTGTGTGTGATTGGTGATGTGTGTGTATGGTGTGTGTGCTGTGTGTTGGTGTTGTGTGTGAGTTCAAATCTGCGTCTCTGGGTGTGTGTGTATTCATCCCATTTATTTAAATAATTGTTGTTTCCCCACTCATTGTGTCCTTGTTGCTATCCTCTTCTCAAACCCTTAAAACTCTCCTTCTGTAGCAACACAGAAGGGACTGTTTCAATTTTTAAAGTTTCTCTTATTTTTTATACTACGTTCATATATACAACAAGATAATAGTAAAGGCGTTAGTTAACCTGTTGCATGTGTCTTCGTGTTTCTGTTCTGCTGTTTGTGTCTCCACTCCGTGGGTGTCTGGTTTATTATTACTGCATGTACTTGTCTCTGTCATTTCATTGAAGACTTAATCTGACAATAACCTCATATTAGTGCATTTTAAAGCATAGAAAATGGCTGGTATGTCTGATTGAGATCTCAGACAGAGATACTGCTGCCTTGTCCTTGACAGGAAGGTTTAACCTTCACCATCTCCAGAGGAACTTTGATAGCCACCATTCTCATTTCTAAAATGGTGCCTGCTGCAGTATTCCCAGCCCTGATTCTGAGCAGAGGAGGCTCCTCTCTCTCTCTCTCTCTCTCTCTCTCTCTCTCTCTCTCTCTCTCTCTCTCTCTCTCTCTCTCTCTCCTCTCTCTCTCTCTCTTTCTTTATTATTTGATGACCACTGGGCCCTGAGACTAGGCCCAGCACTCCCTCATGCTGTTAAATACACACCCACACTCAGATACGCAGTCCCAAGTCATGCCGACCTTGCGCCGTGTTGTGGTGTGTGACGTCAGCAGATACTTCTGTCACGAGTCTAGAAGGTCCAGGATAGGTCTGGTAGAACGTTTGGAGGCACGCCAGGGAATGATGCGTTTATTTCTTGGTGTTTAAATCCTTCCTGTTTCAGTCATGATATCGATGAAGCTCAGTAAGATGGTCATTTATTGCTGTCTCATCTTTTTGGGCCTAATTTGCCCCACTCACCAAGACTAATTTACACTGACAACTTAATGCACAGACTTGGAATCATAATGTTATGGATGGCTGTAGTCTCTTATAAAGACATTTCCGCTCAGAGAGAGGCATAGAGAGAAATTAAGGCAGTTTCAGTGTCTGAATTTTAATAGCGGAGGGTTACTCCTCCCTGCAGTGGCAGCTTTCAGAGAAGGCGATGATTCTAGATTTTGCGCAGTCATACCTCGGGAGCAGTGCATTTTAAAATCTCCAAGGAACCAGCTGATCCTCTGCCCAGTGCTAACTCTCAGTCTCTCCTTGTCCCGTCTGAGAGGGCTCTGGAAAGGAGACAGGAAGCTCTGTAGTCTGTACACACTCAGTCATAAGTACTCACAATGATTGGATTTTCAATTTGTTTGGCATTTATTGTCTTTCACATATCTGATTAATGATGTAGTAAGCTATTATTAGAATATGATCCATAAATCTCTGTCCACATCCCACCCACTCCAGAGCCCCCAACACAGACCCAGAGGCTCTTTGTGTAGATTGAAAAAGATTGGATATGGAAAAACAATGTTTAAAATATCCTAGACCTCAAGGGCCTGTTGGGGCTGTCTGGCTACCAGGATGTCTCCCTCCCTACTTCCATACTGTTTACATCTGTCTACCAACACCCTGACCTATCTGTTCTCCTCTCTGATTGGCTGCAGGAGCATGATATCGAGACTACCCATGGCGTGCTCCATGTGACCATGAGGGGCGTTCCCAAGGGCAACCGGCCAGTCATCCTCACCTACCATGACATTGGCCTCAACCGTGAGTGTGCACGATTAAACCATATAGCATTATCTAAGACATTATCTAAGACATTATCTAAGATGCAGTGTGGTTTTAAACATGTAACATAACTTCTATGAGTAATACTTGAAGGTTTATGCCATGGTTCTGTGTTTGATGTATGATATGTACAGATTTGTGCCGTTCTTGTGTATCTTGTTTCTAGATGTATTTTATTCTTTTTCTCTTATGAATGGGTTTGCATTGCTATCTTTTTGTTCCCCTCTCTGTACAGATAAGTCATGCTTCAACACGCTGTTTAACTTTGAGGACATGCTGGAGATCACGCAGCACTTTGCTGTGGTCCATGTGGACGCCCCTGGACAGCAGGAGGCGGCACCACCCTTCCCCACAGGGTACCAGTACCCTACTATGGACGAACTGTCTGAGATGCTGCCCTCGGTTATGACTCAGCTCAAGTGAGTGACATGGACATTGACCAGTTGACTCATTAGGTGATGATGGATAGACTGGAATGCCAGTAAGTTGGTGTTGCTGATGGTGTGATCTATTTCCTGATGTCCACAGGGTGAACAGTGTGATTGGGATTGGCGTGGGAGCAGGAGCCTACATCCTATCCCGGTTTGCAGTAAGTCTACATAACACTGACAYCAGCTCTCTCATCTGTCCATTTTAATTTCTAAATCTCCTGTCTCCCAGTCTGGTCTATTACAGAGGTTGTATGTCAGTCTGTATATCAGTGCTTCACATCCAACCCATGCAGCAGCATTTCACCAGTCCTCTTGTTTATTATAAACCTTGCCATTCTGAGGGGGGCGTATCACCTTGTTGTACTCTCAATCTCTCACTGTCCCTCTCGTGTTCTTCCTCTTTCTGCACTCAATGCCTGTTTGTTTTATAGCTCTGCTGAATTCTCTCTCTACAAGAGAGCAGAAAGAGCACGTAAAGAAGGAGTAGAGAGAGAGCACTGAAAGATGGAGGAGGAGGGGGGTGTGGGGTGGAATTAGTCTGGAGGATTTAGGAATCACAGAGTTGGATGTTCCTCTGGGGGTCTGCTCTCATTCAGAATTAATGAGCAAAATTTGATTTTCAAATTCCATCAGTTGGAWTGAAATGGAAACAAGTTAGATTGGTAACAACTGTTGCTGCATTTGATTTAAAAACAGGACAAGCTTTCAGAGAAGTTGATGATTCTAGATTTTTGCGCAGTCATACCTCGGGAGCAGTGCATTTTAACATCTCCAAGGGAACCAGCTGATCCTCTGCCCGGTGCTAACTCTCAGCTCCTCCTTGTCCCGTCTGAGAGGGCTCTGGAAAGGAGACAGGAAGCTCTGTAGTCTGTACACACTCAGTCATAAGTACTCAAACATGATTGGATTTTCAATTTGTTTGGCATTTATTGTCTTTCACATATCTGATTAATGATGTAGTAAGCTATTATTAGAATATGATCCATAAATCTCTGTCCACATCCCACCCACTCCAGAGCCCCCAACACAGACCCAGAGGCTCTTTGTGTGGATTGAAAAAGATTGGATATGGAAAAACAAGATATCTTTTTTAAATGTTCTAGACCTCAAGGGCCTAGGAGTCCATTTATAAGGGTCACATAGTTGGATGTTCTTCTGGAGGTCTGCTCTCATTCTGAATTAATTAGATTTTCAAATTCCATAAACGTAGTTTCAGGTAACCAGCATCTCAGCAGCCTKTGTTGATACATCTGGCCTTTCTTGAAAATGACAAAAGCTTGTAGCATTCTGAATGCAGTTTTAATGCCAATCACTACATCTCCCTAAGATGTTCATCATCATCATTCCTTCCTTACTATACCATTTATGAAGACTGGTATGCTCCTATACTACTTCGCCTCATGTTGGGGACTGACATGTTGTTCCTCTCGCCTGCAGCTGAACAACCCTACTCTGGTAGAGGGCCTGGTTCTGATCAACGTGGATCCGTGTGCCGAGGGATGGATTGACTGGGCTGCKTCCAAGGTCAGTAGTTCTCTAACCAATCACCCATCTTTGAATGCAAAGCTATAGATCCTTGTGAACTCCCAGAAGACTGTCACTTTAGCTATGCGTTATTTATAGACCTTGTCCTGTTTTTTTCTCAACAGCTCTCTGGGTGGACCAGTAACATTGTGGACACTGTGATGGCTCATCACTTCAGCACTGTAAGTATGATGGGTTGGCATCTGCCCACCTTTGACTAGGAGTTCCATTCACCTTTGATAACCTGGTTTGAAAGTGAACATTTGTATAGTTTTAAAAGTTATATAAGACGACATCATGATACCATCCACACACATTCTGACGCCTTGTGTGTTCCTCCAGGATGAGCTGACCGACAACCAGGAGCTGGTCCAGACCTACCGCCTTCACATCGCCCAGGACATCAACCAGGACAACCTGGCCCTCTTCTGTGCCTCCTACAACGGGTACGCTGGGCAGGAGTGGAGAGGGAGCAGGGATTCACTCCTGCCCACCATAGTCGTTGGCTCTACTACTGGCTGGATGAATGTGGCTTTAACCTTGTCTTTTCTTTTCCTTTTACAATAACAGTCGTCGGGATCTGGAAATCGAGAGGCCAGTCATTGGTCTTAATGAGGACACAGTGAACACACTGACGTGAGTTTCAACTGGTTTTACTGTGTTTTCGGGCAGTATGCAGAGGCGTCATGCCGACAGGGGGCACAGGGGCGCGTGCCCCCTCAGATTTMTCCTGTTTAAAATAATGATTATAATAATACAATAAATAAATACTACTAGCCACCTAGCAGCCTCCGATGTTTGGAGTGAATGGCACTACTGGCAGTATGCATTTGTATGCTCAAGCAGAACCTCCTCTTCCCCTCCAGGTGCCCTTCTCTGTTGGTGGTTGGAGACACATCTCCTGCAGTGGAGGCAGTGGTGAGTTAGTTAGGGTGGTTGTTGTTTAGCTTGTGATTATAGATCATGCACTTCTACATGCTTGTGTATATATAGTAGGATGATGGAACTAAATGTTGAATATCAGTTCCTTTATGTAATGAATTTAGTTAATTTACTCTCTTTAAACTTGTTTCAGGTGGAGTGCAATTCCAGGTTAAATCCAATCAAGACTACACTGTTTAAGGTGAGGCGAAGCATATCCTGTGTGTGTTATGCATTTTCCTCCTGAATAATCAATATTATATGCTAAGCTATTGCATCACGTGTAGCGACTCAGAAGTTCTCTCTTTCTCCCCCTTCTCTCTGTAGATGGCTGATTGTGGAGGCTTACCTCAGGTTGTGCAGGTGAGGTTTGATGATCTGAAAGTTATTATATGCTTATATAGCTTTTTAAATCATTGTCATATAAATATATATTTTTGATAACTAACTTACTGTAATCTCCTCCACAGCCAGGGAAACTGGCAGAGGCCTTCAAGTACTTTGTTCAGGGTATGGGTTATAGTAAGTACATAACTCTCTTACTTTTCTTTGTAAATGTGTGATCTCAATAACCACTCCTTTCTAGCATACAAAAAAAAAATATATATATACTTTACTCTCTGGAACTTTACTCTTATTGATTATCCACTAACAAGCTGTTGTACGTATTTGTGGATAAGATCTGTGTTCTCTATGTATTTCCTGTTGACGTGAGAAAAATAACAACTATTGCTCAATTAAATATTGTTTTCATCACGGTTTCCCATGAGCCTTTGCCAGACCCCCTCCTGGGTTTGGAGTGCAGCCAATAGTTTCTGAAAAGACCCTCTGTTTGTCACACTGGTCACGGAGAGGAGGCCGCCCCTCACGCCTCACAGCTGCRAATTCCTCTATCATCTTTGCAGTGTTGCATAGCCTCAGTTGTCAGTAGGTGAGAAATTGTGATTGTAGCATGAATGACTAGCACCAAAGACGTGCTGAACAGCAATTGACTTCCTGTTCAATTCTGCGTGGGAGAGACTCTCTCGACTTGCCTTGTGTACTTTTCTTTTCTACCCAAACTGTTTAAGATGCATCTCCTCCTGTGACACAAAGCATAGCGCAGACTTAAACAGGCTCTATGTACTCTATAAATCTCAAATTAACTTCAAATTGACGGCACCTGAACGTGCCTTACATTCAGCGATTTCCCCTTATAGAATACRAGCACAAATTATGGTTTAGTCAGGAATAGCCATGGACCAAAAGAGAAAAGCAAACTTTTTGAAAGATGAGATCACGGCGATGGTAGAGGAGATTGAAGACAGGCAACATGTATTATTCGGTGGACTAAATAGTGGGTTGACAAACAAAGCCAAACAGGTAGCTTGGGAGTGTGTCGCCGCTGCAGTGAACGAGGTGGGGCAGCAAGACAGAACTGTGGCTGATGTAAAAAAGAAATGCTCTGACCTTAAACTGCAAGGGGGAAAAAAATAGCCATACATAACCAGCAGGAAAATCACTTAGGTCAAGTCTAGACTTTTTTATTTTTAACATTTGTATTTCACCTTTATTAAACCAGGTAGGSCAGCTGAGAACAAGTTCTCATTTACAACTGCGACCTGGCCAAGATAAAACAAAGCAGTGCGACAAAAACAACAACACAGAGTTACACGTGGAATAAACAAACGTACAGTCAACAACACAATAGAAAAAGTCTATATACAGTGTGTGCAAATGCGTGTGGAGATAAGACAATAAATAGGCCAAAATAGCGAAGTAACTACAATTTAGCAAATTAACACTGGAGTGATATATGTGCAGATGATGATGTGCAAGTAGAAATAGTGGTGTGCAAAAGAGCAAAAAAGTTAATAAAAACAATATGGGGATGAGGTAGGTAGATTGGATGGGCTATTTACAGATGGGCTGTGTACAGCTGCAGCGATTGGTACGCTGCTCAGATAGCTGATGCTTAAAGTTAGTGAGGGAGATATGTCTCCAACTTCAGCGATTTTTGCAATTCGTTCCAGTCATTGGCAGCAGAGAACTGGAAGGAAAGGATGCCAAAGTAGGTGTTGGCTTTGGGGATGACCAGTGAGATATACCTGCTGGAGCGRGTGCTACGGGTAGGTGTTGTTATGGTGACCAGTGAGCTGAGATAAGGTGAAGCTTTACCTAGCAAAGACTTATAGATGACCTGGAGCCAGTGGGTCTGGCGACGAATATGTAGCGAGGGCCAGTCGACGAGAGCATACAGGTCGCAGTGGTGGGTGGTATATGGGGCTTTGATGACAAAACTGATGGCACTGTGATAGACTGCATCCAGTTTGCTGAGTAGAGTGTTGGAGGCTATTTTGTAAATGACATCGCCGAAGTTGAGGATCAATAGGATAGTCCGTTTTACGAGGGTATGTTTGGCAGCGTGAGTGAAAGAGGCTATTTTTGCGAAATAGGAAGCCGATTCTAGATTTAATTTTGGATTGGAGATGCTTAATATGAGTCTGGAAGGAGAGTTTACAGTCTAGCCAGATTTGTAGTTGTCCACATATTCTAAGTCAGAACCGTCCAGAGTAGTGATGCTGGTCGGGCGGGCGGGTGTTGGCAACGATCGGTAGAAAAGCATGCATTTAGTTTTACTAGGGTCTAAGAGCAGTTGGAGGCCACGGAAGGAGTTGTGTATGGCATTGAAGCGTGTTTGGAGGTTTGTTAACACAGTGTCCAAAGAAGGGCCAGATGTATACAGAATGGTGTCGTCTGCGTAGTGGTGGATCAGGGAATCACCCGCAGCAAAAGCAACATCATTGATATATACAGAGAAAAGAGCCCGAGAATTGAACCCTGTGGTACTCCCATAGAGACTGCCATAGGTCCGGACAACAGGCCCTCCGATTTGACACACTAAACTTTATCTGAGAAGTAGTTGGTGAACCAGGCAAGGCAGTCATTTGAGAAACCAAGGCTGTTGASTCTGCCGATAAGAATGCGGTGATTGACAGAGTCGAAAGCCTTGGCCAGGTCGATGAAGACGGCTGCACAGTACTGTCTTTTATCGATGGCGGTTATGATATCGTTTAGTACCTTGAGCGTGGCTGAGGTGTACCTGTGACCAGTTCGGTAACCGGATTGCACAGCAGAGAAGGTACGGTTGGATTCGAAATGGTCAGTAACTTGTTTGTTAACTTGGCTTTCGAAGACTTTAGAAAGGCAGGGCAGGATGGATATAGGTCTGTAACAGTTTGGGTTTAGAGTGTCACCCCCTTTGAAGAGGGGGATGACCGCTGCAGCTTTCCAATCTTTAGGGATCTCGGACGATATGAAAAAGYGGTTGAACAGACTGGTAAAAGGGGTTGCAACAATGGCGACGGATAATTTTAGAAAGAGAGGATCCAGATTGTCTAGCCCAACTGATTTGTACGGGTCCAGGTTTTGCAGCTTTTTCAGAACATCTGCTATCTGTATTTGGGTGAAGGAGAAGCTGGGGAGGCTTGGGCAAGTAGCTGCGGGGGGTGCGGAGCTGTTGGCCTGGGTTGGGGTAGCCAGGAGYAACGCATGGCCAGCCGTAGAGAAATGCTTATTGAAATTCTCGATTATCGTGGATTTATTGGTGGTGACAGTGTTTCCGAGCCTCAGTGCAGTGGGCAGCTGGGAGGAGGTGCTCTTATTCTCCATGGACTTTACAGTGTCCCAGAACTTTTTGGAATTAGTGCTACAGGATGCAAAGCTAGCCTTAGCTTTCCTAACTGACTATGTTTATTGGTTCCTGACGTCACTGAAAAGTTGCATATCACGGGGGATATTCGATGCTAATGCAGAACGCCACATGATGTTTTTGTGCTGGTCAAGGGCAGTCAAGTCTGGGGTGAACCAAGGGCTATATCTGTTCTGAGTTCTAAATTTTTTGAATGGGCATGCTTATTTAAGATGGTGAGGAAAGCACTTTTAAAGAGCAACCAGGCATCCTCTACTGGCGGGATGAGGTCAATATCCTTCCAGGATACCTTGGCCAGGTCGATTAGAAAGGCCTGCTCACTGAAGTGTTTTAGGGAGCGTTTGACAGTGATGGGGGGTGGTTGTTTGACCGCGGACCCATAGCGGATGCAGGCAATGAGGCAGTGATCACTGAGATCCTGATTGAAAACAGCAGAGGTGTATTTGGAGGGCAAGTTGGGCAGGATAATATCTATGAGGGTGCCCATGTTTACGGATWWAGGGTTGTACCTGGTGGGTTCCTTGATAATTTGTGTGAGATTGAGGGCATCTAGTTTAGATTGTAGGACTCCCGGGGTGTTAGCATATCCCAGTTTAGGTCACCTAGCAGAARATCTCTGAAGATAGATGGGGGGCAATCAATTCACATATGGTGTCCAGGGCACGGCTGGGAGCTGAGGGCGGTCTATAACAGGCAGCAAAAGTGAGAGATTTATTTCTGGAGAGATTCATTTTTAAATTTAGGAGCTCAACTGTTTGGGCATAGACCTGGAAAGTAAGACAGAACTTTGCAAGCTATCTTTGCAGTAGATTGCAACTCCTCCCCCTTTGGCAGTTCTATCTTGATGGAAAATGTTGTAGTTGGGGATGGAAATCTCAGAATTATTGGTGGCCTTCCTAAGCCAGGATTCAGACACGGCAAGGACATCAGGGTTGACGGAGTGTGCTAAAGCAGTGAGTAAAACAAACTTAGGGAAGAGGCTTCTGATGTTAACATGCATGAAACCAAGGCTTTTACGGTTACAGAAGTCAACAAATGAGAGGGCCTGGGGACACGCAGGGCCTGGGTTAACCTCCATATCACCCGAGGAACAGAGGAGGAGTAGGATGAGGGTATGGCTAAAGGCTATCAAAACTGGTCGTCTAGTGCGTTGTGGACAGATAATAAAAGGAGCAGATTTCTGGGCGTGGTAGGATAGTTTCAGGGCATAATGTACAGACAGGGGTATGGTAGGGTGCGGGTGGAGGTAAACCTAGAAATTGAGTYACGATAAGAGAGGTTGCATCTCTGGACGCACTAGTTATACTGGGTGAGGTCACTGCATGTGTGGGAGGTGGGACAAAAGAGGTATCTGAGGCATGTTGAGTGGGACTAGTGAACTAAAACAATGATAACTATCCTAAACAACAGTATACAAGGCATATTGACAGAGAGAGACATAAAGCGAGGCATACAGCAATCACGTGTTGATTGGGAGAGCTAGCTAAGACAACAATGGGTAAGACATCAGATAGAGATAAGATCATTTCCACGTCAAAGTAAGATAAATAACTACTTATACYTGGTTTTCTGCGTAAGTCATACTTAAGATCAAAATTGATCATAAGTCTGTTTTATAAATGAGGCCCCAGCACAGTATTTCAATTGTAGTAGGCTCTTCTGTTTCCACCCCCAGCCTTCCTCAGTGGGAGCACAGAATCACTCCCTGCAGAGGAAATGTCACAGCCAGATTAGAGTTGATTAAAGCCTCTTCTCATGCAGAGAAGGGTTCCGAATAGAAATAACAATTCAGCATGACATCAAACACCTTTCTGTGGTTACAGTTTCTCACAGTCGTGTAGCACAATAGATATCAAGACGACATTTTTACATAACAGTATGAATGAGACAAGATGCCGTTTATCTTTCATCATCATCTTAGTATGAGTAATTCTGCTTTGTCCCTTTGAGCTATCTCTGTCTCTCCCCTACCTACCCCAGATAGAATCAGACCCAGGAAGAACACATCTTTTCTTTCCTTTGTCTCTGTGGTATACAGCAGTTGTCTTTCCCTTAAAAATTACTTATATTCATTACCTGCTCTTTCATGAACCTTAGTCCCTTTCAATATGTTCTCCTTTCTTCTTCTTTCAATCCTTTCCTCCCTCCATCAATGCTAACAGTTCCCTACGTTCTTCTCAGTCACCTGAGCAACGAATCAGGTACCAGGTTTTAAAGCAGTAGCAGTTGTAGACCAGTTTGCCTCGTACCAGTCTCCATTCAGCCTAACACACATTAGATGAATGTCAAGGTATGCTCAGAAAGTCATGACATATTGGTATTTTCAGTCATCTGTATTGTTCAATTAAGTGGAGAACTGTCTGCATACTTTGACATTTTGTTAGGTGGTTATGTTGCTCCTGTAAGCATCGATCTGCTTCTGACTGCCCTAAGTTTGATATGTTTTGCTTAATTTTGCCTTCATTTATATGTTTTTTCTGTGCTTTATGCTCTTATTGTATTGCCTTAATTGCATTCTTCTTGTCAGCGTCTTTGGCTTGAATACTGTATTTAAGCTTTTTCTTTATTTTATCGGTGCCTTTATTTTCTCAGATTTGTCTGCATGGTGAATATCTTCAGTATTTGTATGATTTATTAATGTAATTCCCAAACAGAGGGAACACGTCATAATGCTTCCTGCATTGCATGAAGTGCTCTACATTGTGACTGGAATGTTAACACTCCTGTGTTGTGTCGTAGTGCCCACGGCTGGAATGACTCGTCTGGCCCGATCCCGCACCACCTCCTCTACCAGCATCACCTCCATGGACAGCAGCCGCAGCCGCAACCTCAACAACCTGCTGGAGGGAGCCAACACCACCGGGGGCCTGGACAACCAGCCTGGGCCCCAGACCATGGAGGTCTCCTGCTAAACTTCCCTATCTCTTCCTCACTCCACACCGGGTAGCAGCCCTCAGTGGTGCCCCTATCCTCCTCCAGTAACTTATGTCTCCCTGTCTCTCTCTCCAACCCTGCTCCTAAGCTACTCAATGCCAGGGGGTTCTGTGATGAATTGTGTGATTAATATGAGAATATATATACAAATGCATATTAAATATTATACTGTATACACGTCAAACTTCCAGTCACAAGCGGAGGGGACAAAATAAGGAATGAGTCAGATATACATATACTGTATACTCAAAGGGTCTAGAGATGGTACGATCCCCCACCCATCATTTGATATGTGTGCATGTCTCCTTGTGCAAAGTGAATCTGGAGACTTACTCTTCCAGATTCAATTACTATATGTCCCTCCTCTTATTTTGTTTTTCCCATTATTGCCTTTCACGTATTTTATTTATTTGGTTCACCATGTGTCTGTGTGTAGAGGATTGGTTCCTGCGTCACAGGAGGGGTTGAAGAGTCCCATCTCTCACATCCACTGTAGTCCAAACACACACTCCCTCCTCAGTCCTTCTCTATTCCTCTTATCTAGAACATATTTACACTAAATACCTACATTCATTGCACATTTTTAGACCACTTTTTTAATTTATATTTTTTACGTTGTGAACTGTGAACACACGCCTCCTTTGATTGTGTGGCAAAGTGTAGATGTGTGATATACTGTACTGTACCTTGCTGCACTGCTCTGTTCTGCCAAGTCACTCCATTCACACTGTAGAATGATCACTCAAGCTGGGTACAAAACATAATACTCATGATTTTCAATACATTTCTCTGCATTGTGTTCTTTTCCCAGGTGTATGTGACAAAAAAACACATTAACAAATATATAGTGMCCCAGATGACAGAATGAATACACTGTATTTTGGTTGGACTAGGACATTATACTTGCTTTTTAGGAGGAATATGGAAAAGCATAAAGAAAGGCAATAGGAAAGAACTGTGGGCCAATATGGTTGTGTAGATTACATTTTCCTTTCATCTGTGTGTTTTAAAAATGCTTTTTCTTTGTAATTGATGTCATCTTTTTCCTTTTTCTGTTTTACACTTTTGTAGTTTTTTTAGTCTTTTGACTCATCTCTTGAGTAGACATAGACAATGAATAACAACTTCAGCCTGTTATGATGTGGAAATGTGTTCAGTCTTCACTGAGGGTCAGTGGTGCTTCCCACTGTCTGCTGATTCAACTCATTTATACTACTGTACTACTAAATAAAGCTAGAAGATGAAAAATAGTTCCTTTTCTTTGTTTATATCTTGTGTTTCCACGATAACACTCAATCTAATACTAGCAAAGGGTTAAGAAAAATGATCTGCATTTCAGATTTAAACAGGTGACATACTTTTGTTTTGTCTTGAATTAATCAAATTAACTACCATCTAACAACTCCAGGAATCGCATGCTGTCCAGGCTTTTGTACCTTCGTGCTACCCGAGACTTGATGTTATCATGAATTAAGGCAAACCGTGCCTTGTACAGTAGGTGTGCCTTACATCCTGAGTCCACCTCTCTTGTACTCTCACTTTTAATGGATGATGCGATGGAAGCTATCATATCATTCTGAATGATCCCAGAAAAGACAGTAGAAAGTTCCATATGTTCAGAAAGTAACGCATCATGACGTGCWATTACCTCTGCAAGCTCCATGTAGTTGCCCATGTTAACGTAACTTTCCCTCTCTTTGTTGTCCTCTAAAAGCTCATTCTTGCATACCCAAAAATGCAGTGGTGTCGATAAACCGCTTGAGAACATCCCTGTCTCTTCTTACTTTCTCGTTGTGTTGTGTAGTTTGAATACGCAGATCTTCGTCCATTACATGATCGATTGTCATACTCGAGTAAAAGTAAAGATACCTTAATAGAAAATGACTCAAGTAAAAGGGAAAGTCAACCAGTAAATACTACTTGAGTGAAAGTATAAAAGTATTTGGTTTTAAATATACTTAAGTATCAAAAGTAAATGCAATTGCTAAACTATACTTCAGTGTCAAAGGTAAAAGTAATAATGATTTCAAATTCCTTATATTAGGCAAACCAGACAGCACCATGTTCTTGTTTTTTAAAWTTACAGATAGTCAGGGGCAAACTCCAACACTCAGACATAATTCACAAATGAAGCATTTTTGTTTAGTGATTCCGCCAGATCAGAGGCAGTAGGGATGACCAGGGATGTTCTCTTGATAAGTGCGTGAATTGCACCATTTTCCTGTCCTGCTAAGCAGTCAAAATGTTACGAGTACTTTTGGGTGTCAGGGAAAACGTATGGAGTAAAAAGTAGATTATTTTCTTTAGAAGTGTAGTGAAGTAAAAGTAAAAGTTGTCAGAAATATAAATAGTAAAGTACAGATACCCCCAAAAAACAACTTAAGTAGTACATTAAAATATTTTTACTGAAATACTTTACACCACTGCTAACTGGACACAGAAATAAAGTTCTGAAACCAAGAAAACAATTCATAATATACCTCCCCGTCTCCTGTAATTCGATTTTTTTAAATTTGAGTTGAATAATATCCCCAAAATTCTCAACTATCACTCTTTACTCTCTTCTTCTTCTTTGGTATAATGGCGTTTGCGACACTCTTCTCTCTCTTTTTTTTTTTTTTTTTTTTTTATCCCCTTTTCTCCCCAATTTTCGTGGTATCCAATCGCTAGTAATTACTATCTTGTCTCGCTACAACTCCCGTACGGGCTCGGGAGAGACGAAGGTCGAAAGCCACGCGTCCTCCGAAGCACAACCCAACCAAGCCGCACTGCTTCTTAACACAGCGCGCCTCCAGCACCAATGTGTTGGAGGAAACACCGTGCACCTGACCTGGCCCCCTTGGCTAGCGCGCACTGCGCCCGGCCCGCCACAGGAGTCGCTGGAGRGCGATGAGACAAGGATATCCCTACCGGCCAAACCCTCCCTAACCCGGACGACGCTAGCCCAATTGTGCYTCGCCCCACGGACCTCCCGGTCGCGGCCGGCTGCGACAGAGCCTGGGCGCGAACCCAGAGACTCTGGTGGCGCAGCTAGCACTGCGATGCAGTGCCCTAGACCACTGCGCCACCCGGGAGGCCCCCGACACTCTTCTCTCTCAATCTCTATTCAACAATGCCACCAAGCCTCTCAACACATAGAACCCCCATAATGCTCTGTGGCACAACCCCAATACAACACACTAGGTTAATTCTCTGATCCTAATCCTATGATTGGATGGACAATATGTCAGTTCATACTGAAAAAACTTTGATTGGTTGGAGGACGTCCTCCAGAAGTGGTCATAATTACCATGTATGTCTATGGAAGGGGGTGAGGCCTATGAGTTTCCTAGGTTTTGTATTGAAGTCAATGTAGCCAGAGGAGAACGGAAGCGAGCTGTCCTCCAGCTACACCATGGTGCTACCCCAGACAGTGCTGTTGAAGTTACTGTAGACCTTTATTGCAAAACAGMGTGTTTTAATTAATTATTTGGTGACATTAATATATTTAGTATAGTTTAATGTTTCACTATTTAAATTTTTATGAAATTTCACTGAGGAGGATGGTCTTCCCCTTCCTCTTCTGAGGAGCCTCACTGCACCATTAACAATAACCGGGGAGGTTTGTATGTCTTGGGGGTATGATCTTTGACCCTCCGTAACTTTCTCACTCATCATTATTCACGATTCATTCAGGATTATCCATAATCATGGTAGCATCCCCATTAATGTAGAAGTGTTCAGAAACATATTATATTCTTATTTACAATAAAGTGACTCCCAAATGACACAACGCATTATTTACTACTCATTTCAATTGGGCACAAAATAATCTGAAACACAACCAAAATAAACTGCAAATGCATCCAACAAGTTTGTAGAATCACACACTTGATGTAGTCATTCCGTGCTAGCAACACTGGGATCAAATACTACACTTTTGACTAATTGACTTTTTAGGAATCTTTAGGGGTGCCAATCATTATTAAATCAATATGACTTGTTAAACAAAATCTCTTTCTCTGAGCAATTGCATTAGATTAAAAMAATATAATTTCCGAAAAAATGTTGAGCATACGATACAGCTCAGTATTAGAATTATATATTTTATATAGTAATTATTGCTAATCTTTATCAAGGGTGTCACTAATTTCGGGCCCCACTGTACATATCCTACTCATTACAGTATAGAATAATAATATATTTACAGTGCTGTGGAAAAAACACTGATCAAATGCATCATAACATTACAGGATGTAACATTCCTCTACTTCATTTGAATCTGCAACTTGTTTTCAGAGAAGCGTATACATATTACTGTAAATCTGACACAGTCCTCCCAGCTGGTGATGGTATTTTCGGTAGGCGTATACGTTCTAGTGGTGTATTCATGACTCAAAGCTCTGATGCTGATTGCTGACAGATTACATTAGCCTAGAAAAGTAGTATGTCATTTAAGCAGATTTTTATCTCATGTTTTTGTGCATCTGCAGAAATGCGATTTTAAGGACATGAAAAATGATGTCAACTCCTCGATACACACGGTTTTGTGTCAGGATGTCAGGAACTTTGGCATCACAGAAAGCTACTAGAGACATAAAAACCTGTCCTCATCGAGTGGGCCTCTGTCTTGAGTCCTCATCTATCTACCCCCTCAGCCACAGTTGTGTAGATAGAGTACTCTCCCAAGAAACGGAGCAGAGGGAGACACCTTCTCTTTCTCACGGATTGTGATAGAACAGGGTGTTGATCCCACACTCTCACGCACACATACACATATACATACATTTGAATGTACAGGCAGACACTGAAGACAGGACACATAACACTCATGATCTTAGTTGCAGCACTGGTCTTTGCTGAGTGTATATCAGCTACCCAGAGGAGGATATAGACAGCTGTGTGTGGTGACCCATCATCATTACCCAACAGTTAAACACCAATTCAATAAGGTGAGTAAGTTTCAGTTTTACTTCAGAACTCATTAACATTAACAATGGAAGCACTTTTTATTGCATTTACACTAATGAAAAGTTATTCCACTGGTAGTTATACCTTTTTAAGGCCTGTGTATTGTAAAGTGTACCTGAACCCTTTATTTTGTCAGAGTTAGTGTTTAGATCATAAGGACTATGTACAAGGCTCGTCATAATAATTTTTGAATGGAAACTTGTCAGGTTATTGAGGAAATTATGGTTTCTTGTTGTGGTTAATTCTGTCCCTGTGTCATCTTGTTTGTGTAACCCGAATGACAAAAGAAGATAGATGACAGTACACTCCTCTCTCTCTCAGCCTAAGGAGCCATCCAGACATACAGCTAGAGAAGCAGCTGGTCATGGGGACTTGCCCGATCAAAGTATGGTCCAATATGCCAACTCTGAAGAATCCAACTGAACCTGCAATGTCAGGTAAGACTAAACACCAGCTTCTTCCATAGGTCTTTTGAAATCTTGATTTGTTACCTCAATCTGAAAGAATCCTCCAGCCAGCCTGAATGCTGATTGCAACTATTAAAAGACATTATTCTTTTTTTAGACAATAACAGGCCCATGGTGGTATCCCTCTATGACATCCCCTCCCAAGGTCCCTTGGAATCCAGCATCCATATAGGGGAGAGGCTCACGGTGTTATTAGAGTAAGTGTCATACCTGCATGGAGCTGTACATGTAGTGTATGTGGTAGTTTGGTTGAAAACACTGATCTCTTTAATTGCAGCGATGGGGATTTTTGGATGGTGCGATCCACAACGACAGGCAATGAGAGTTATATCCCCAGCAACTACACTGCCAAAGTAATTAACAGGTAAGATGACTACTACTTGGTCTCACTTTTTATTTCTGACTGTCACAGCTGTTTACGATGAGTGGATGTCATGAGAGAGTGGGTATTGGAATTCATCAATAGGATAGAGAGAGAGGTGGGGACTCCACTTAAGGGTGGGAGATTGTGTGTACACTAAAGGGGAAAGGGGGATACCTAGTCAGTTGTACAARTGAATGCCTTCAACTGAAATGTGTCTTCCACATTTAACCCAACCCCTCTGAATCAGAGAGGTGCGGGGGGCTGCCTTAATCGACATCCACGTCTTCAGCGCCCAGGGAACAGTGGGTTAACTGCCTTGATCAGGGGCAGAACAACAGATTATTACCTTGTCAACTCAGGGATTCGATCCAGCAACCTCTTAGTTACTGGCCCAACGCTCTAACCACTAAAGGTGGGAGCTTCTGTGTACACTCAGAAAAAACTATTCCAAAAGGGTTCCTAGGCTTTCTCCATACACTGCTTAATAAAAAATAAAAATACAATTGTATTTATTTTTTATATATATAACTTTTTTTTCAATAATAAACATTTCAAGAAAAAAAATATATACAGTATGTATATTATTATTTTATTTTATATATATATATATAAAATAAACACTAATCTAGTTGTATCAACMAATTATTATTAAGTAACTGATTCCACTGCCTTTTTTTGTTTACTCAACTTTTCGGTCAAAGTGTTAACTGAACTTAACATTTTTAGTTGGCCCAAACTTAGCTCCATGCCTCCAACATTAGAAAATGTAGGCAAAAATGCTGTTAACTTAATATGACGTGTTTGCACAATTTGTGTCCTATGTTCTTTCAACTAGAAATTATTATTTTGGGCATCTTACCTAAAAAAGGCTGTGCAATTAGTCACACACGCAATGCTTTTAACATACAATGTTTTCAACTTATGTATTTGACACACCTTGACATACATGATTACGTTGTGCATGTTCATTTATACAGTAATTACAATTCAATTATGTGGTTCATGGCATTTCGATCTTCCTGCTACGCCACCATGTCTGTGTCAATTATCATTTCATCTGACTATTCTCTCATCATTAACTTATTTAATTTGAGTAGTTATCTAATGTTGGTAGGTCATATTTCTCATTTTATGTTACTCCTTAATCGCTATGATAAATAGTTTTTCTTGAATGTATTTTTAACAGAGCTCAGATTTACTTTGAAGTGCAAAGTGTAGCAATACAGGTGCGTAGCAGGAAGATTGGAATGCTGTGAACCAAGAAGTTGTGAGTTCAAATCCCAGATGAGGTCATGTTGAATGCCAATTACTATATAAATGAACATACACAATGTGATCATGTACTGTGTGTGTGTGACTAGTTTCACAGCCTTTTCCTTTGTAAAATGCCAAAACAATAATTTCGAGTTGATTGAACAAATGAGATAAATTGAGCAAACACATCATTTTAAGTTGACTGAATTTTTTCRTACGTTTTCTCATGTTGGAGCTAAGTTTGGGACAACTAAAAATGTCAAATTCAGGTAACACTTTAACTGACAAGTTGAGTAAACAAAAAAAATACTTAATAAAATTTAGTTGAAACAACTACATTTTTTTTTTTACAGTGCAGCAGAACACTTTTTGGTTCCATGTAAAGCTGTTTGGGGTTTCATGTAGAAGCCACTGTGGAAAGGGTTCTACATGGAATCGAAAAAGGTTCTACCTGGAACCAAAATAGTTATTCCTGGCTGGAACCAAAAAGGGTTCTTTTTTTTACCTTTTTTTCTAAGAGCGTAGGTGAACTGTGACTCTCTAGTGTCTGTAGGCAGAGTTATTTTGTTCTCTCGCTCTGAATGACATCATCATCCCCCCTCAGTGGGGTATGATTGCAGCTGTAGTTTCAGTTGAGTTTCCTAACAGTGGGGAGAAGTGTGAAAGTGTAATGTACACACTAAAAACAAATGGTTCTATATTGTGCCAAATAAGGGTTATTCTTTTAAGGTTATATAAAGAACCATGCTCATAAGGTTCTAAATGGGACCTGTATGGTGCTATAAATGACKATTTTCTATTCTATATAGCACCAAAATAAGGTTTCCACTATGGTTACAACCCCTTTTGGGGCTATATAGAACCCTTTCTAATGGTTATTTTTAGAACCTTTATGGAGAATGGTTCTATAAAGAACCTTTCTCAATCTCAAAGGTTCTTTGTAGATCATTTTGAAGAACCATACAGGGTTTTTTATTCTGTATAGCCAAATTACCATAGGTGTTATTATTATGATAACTGACAAGTTGAATCAAGTGTGCTAGGTGTGGAACAGCTGGGGGTCCATGAGGTGAGAATTGAGAACCACTGATCAAATCAAACATTTTTTGTCACATGCGCCGAATACAAGTGTAGACCTTACTGTGAAATGCTTACTTACAAGCCCTTAACCAACAGTGAAGTTCAAGAAAGAGCTAAGAAAATGTTTACCAAATAAACTAAAGTAAAAAATAATAAAAAGTAACACAATAAAATAACAATAACAAGGCTATGTCCAGGGGGTACCGGTACATTTACATTTTTACATTTAAGTCATTTAGCAGACGCTCTTATCCAGAGCGACTTACAAATTGGAAAGTTCATACATATTCATCCTGGTCCCCCCGTGGTCCCCCCTGGTCCCCCCGTGGGGAATGAACCCACAACCCTGGCGTTGCAAGCGCCATGCTCTACCAACTGAGCCACACGGTACCGAGTCAATGTGCGGGGGTACAGGTTAGTCGAGGTAATTTGTACATGGGGGTAGGGGTGAAGTGACTATGCATAGATAATAAACAGTGAGTAGCAGCAGTGTACAAAACAAATGGGGAGGGGGTCAATGTAAATAGCCCGGTGGCCATTTGATGAATTGTAGTCTACCGTTCTCAATTCACACAAGGCCATGTGTAAGTCTTTCACAAGACACCGTCACTGGCCATAGTCATGTATAACGTGTAATGGCATAACACAACAGATTAGATTAACTGGAATGACAAACACACAGTTGTACAAAGAGAGCTGTGAGCAAACCACTTATTCTAATGAGCTGCCGCCCCTTCATTTTATTRATCACTGAAAGATAACTTTTGTGAACCACAAAGAACCATTGAATGGCTCAAAGAGTTCATTATGGTTCCACATAGCACCATCACCCTTCCCAAGAACCCTATTTTCTTAGTGTGTAGGCCTAAAACCYTAGGAAATGATGCAACTACTGTAGTTTCCTAGTAGTGGGAGTTTCATTGTATATTCTTCTTCTTCTGATAGTCAATATTTTAACTTTCTCATCCTGCTCTAATCAGGTGGCAGTATTATGGAATCAGCAGGTTGAAGGCAGAGGAGTTGCTGCTGCTGCCACACAATCACACAGGGGCTTTCCTGATCCGAGAGAGTCAGACAAACACAGGTTAGGTGATGTTCATGCCTTTACGCTCATTTCATTAAATTAATTTTAGTGAATGTTATGTCAAGTTTTTAAAAATGTTCCCATGAGTTATCTAAAAAAGAAGTTGATATAAGCACAACAACTATTGTGTGCACTTTTTCTTSACTGTAGCGTGACAAGAGTCCGGTGTTATTTTTACTCACAGAAACCTACTCCCTCTCAGTCCTTGTGAAGATGGACTCATATCTGGCCACAGTGAAACACTACCGCATCTGTCACCACCAAAACGGCTGGTTCTACATCTCCCCCAGCCTCACCTTCTACTCCCTGGGCCAATTGGTGGAACACTACTCTGGTGGGTGCAAGCCCATCAACAGGCTCAAATGCATTATTATTAAATATGTAGCACAGTTCATACTCTAGTATGCAAATAGGGCGGACTGTATGGTACTACTGCGATCTATTGCTGTCTGTTCACTATGGTTGCAAGGGGAGGTTATATTACTGGAAACTTTCGAAGTTGGTACACTACCAGCATTTTGCTAACTTTCAAGTAKWTTTTTTWAATCAGATGACATCTAGGGGCTTTTTGGGTACTTCAGATTATCACAGGTGTCTTAATTATCTCTGGCTCTCTGCGGCCTCATCACATGTAATATACAGTATATAAAATAATACATGAAGATGATTTTTGAAAAAAACTAATATATTGACAAAGCTGTAAAACATTATTCTAAATATAAACSATCAACAGTGAATGCCATTGGTGTTTAATATGAGGGTTTCCACATGAAATATACAGTACCAGTCAAAGTTTGGACACACCTACTCATTCAAGGGTTTTTCTTTATTTTTACTATTTTCTACATTGTAGAATAATAGTGAAGACATCAAAACTTTGAAATAACACATATGGAATCATGTAGTAAACAAACAAGTGTTAAACAAATCAAATATATTTTATATTTGAGATTCTTCAAAGTAGCCACCCTTTGCCTTGACGACAGCTTGCACACTCTTGTCAATCATAAGGAGTTGTTTGGCTAGAGAATGTTTTAAACATTTGGAAACATGTCTATCCACAGAGTCAGCAGATGGGTTGTGCTGTTTACTGAGGGAGCCTTGCATCATCCAAGGCTCAAACAATACTACCCTGACCACCAGACCGTATCCCAAAGCTATCAGGAGGCCCACACTCAACTGGAATGACGTAGACAGGTGGGGCACATTCCTAAATCTTCCATCTATCATATTTTGTGTCCAAAGTGACCTACACACAATTTATTTCACTGTTTGTCAATATGAAATTAAATGTGATGCTATATKTATGCAATCAATTGCACTGTATACACATTGTAAGATGATGCATTCTGGTGGTAGTTAAAAGTAAATCACATTCCATATGCCTCTGTCTTTCTAGTTCATTGATCTTCAATAAGGCCAGAGTGGATTCAGAGGACTCTCTAGTGAGCGAAGGTCTGAGGGAGGCCATCAGCTCATACCTCTACATGACAGAGGCCAGCTGCCAGAACTGTGGCAAACACTGGGATACATGAGGAAAGGGAGGACTATGAGAGTAAAATAGACAGACATCATGCTGTCCGGTCTGCTGTTGCGCAGGTCTAATGGTACTAGGCCAGAAAGGATGATCTACATAAAAGCATAGTGGAAGTTGATAGAAGTAAGCCTACCATTTACAACCACAATGAAAAAAAWTTAAACTACAAGCACAATCAATGTTTTGATGGTAGAATGTGTGTTAGGGTTCAGGTAGCCACAGGGAAGCAGTGTTACGTGGCACTTCTCAAGTCTTCTAATGCTGTAGCTGTGCTTGTGCTCAAGAGCACATTTCAGAGGCAGGAACCAAACGGTATTATCTGTYCTGTCTTTGGTATTATGTGAGGAGCACTTCCTTTCAGCTCAAGGAAGGTTCCATTCTGCTTGTCCACACAGAAACGCCCATGCATTGGTCTATTTCTTTTTTTACCAAAGAAGGAAGATCACTGAACAACAAGAACGTTTTAATTGGACTAAATGTTGAACCGATTGTTCGTTTCATATGCAATCTGTTACTCTGCAATCCGTTTGTATATGAATGACATGCCATGTCTGAACTAACTTGAAACTAACTGACTTTTTAGCAGCATTTGGCTCGTGGCAGCATAGTTCTGCATGCTCTGGTTGTAAGAATTAGGAATAAATAAATGAAGTTGTATATGACAGTTTTGTTTCTTGTGATTGCCAACCTTTTCATACAAAAAAAGAGCATCAAAACAAGACACCAGGTGCTGAAGTTATCTGGGCCACACGGAGAAAGCGTCTCATGTCAAAACTATTTTCAAATCCTACCACTAGATGCCGCTACTTTTGAATATGTGTATCAAGACCTAGCGGTCGTCACAAGTTTATATAGCCACAAAGTCATAAACACCGCCCATTTCTACAATTGATATTCTTAAAATCTAACCGCTGACCTTATGCCTTAACCTTGAATTAACACAAAAAATTGTAGCCAATTTTGACCTCGTAACTGTGGAATCTGATGAGATCTAGCTAGCTAAATCTTCTGGCTTGGAACAGTTCAGGGATAACAAATAATGGCGACGCTTCTGGGGTTGGAGTCCCCTTGGACTGGAGGGAAACGAAGTGTTCGTAATGGAAATATTACTGCAAAGATCAGACATAGTCAGATCGTTGGCCGGGGTTTCAGCCGAGGGACACAGGTAAGACACAACTAGTGCGATGTCTTGACAATGAAACGATCTGAAAAGGGGGAGCAAGACTCAAGCCCGGGACCTGCATTTGCAACCCTGCAGAGAGCTAGTAGTACAGTAACTAGCTAGCTACAGTACAGGCACACACAAGATGCCGGGATGAAGTAGCAGTTTGCATGTCTTGCTGGTTAGGTGGCTAACATTAGCTGGCTGTGTTCCAAAATAATGTGTTCATTTACATGACAAAGTTGGAATATACACCGTGAACTAGTTACAAAGTGCCAGCTGAGAACCTCCATGTAGCCTGCACTAGCTAGCTAACTCTTTTCTTGATCCAGGATGCCCGTTTTAGTTAACTATTAGCTAGTTTAACGTCTTTGGTTTGTTTGTTCGCATTTATACATGCAATTGGCATCTCTAGCTAGCTATATTACTCAATGTTATATTAGCTGGCTAACGTTAACATGGGTTTGCTCAACTGAAAGTGTGCACTACTAGCTAGTTTGGTTAACGAAACAGTTATTTAGCAAGCTTTGTTATGGGTTTCATCAACAGATTGGGAGTAAACCATTACATTGTATTCTGATAGGCTGTTTCTGCCATCTATCTAACTACGGCTAATAATAATTTGGGTTTATACTGGATGAACAGCACGGGTGATCACGTGATGATACCAGCCGCCACACAAAACTGGCCAGCCACGCCCCACTTTAGTTTCCATAAATGGGTGCCGCCCATTTGTGGACTGTGACTGGGCACGTATAACAGCACGTACAGTTGACTGGGACAGCTCTAACAGTGCAGAAATTTGACGAATTGACTTGTTGGAAAGGTGGCATCCTATGATGGTGACACGTTGAAAGTCACTGAACTCTTCCGTAAGGCCATTCTACTGCCAAAGTTTATGGAGATTGCATGGCTGTGTGCCCGATTTTAGTAACTGGTGTGGCTGAAATAGCCAAATCTACTCATTTGAAATTTGAAGGGGTGTCCACATATGTTTGTGTATATATAGTGTACGTATTCCTCTTATCTAAGTGGGTGAGGGCAGTGTGGAGTGCAATTGAGATTGCGTTGTCTATGGATCTGTTGGGGCAGTATGCACATTTTAGTGGGTCTAGGGTGTGATGGACTTGATATCTGCCGTAACCAGCCTTTCAAAGCACTTCATGATTGCAGATGTGAGTGCTACAGGGTGGTAGTCATTGTTGCATGAAGCCTTAGAGTTCTTGGGTCAGTTTAAGATTACAGATTGAACAGGGAGAGGTTGAAAATGTCTGCCAGCTGTTCTGCGCATGCTCTGAGAACACACCCTAGAATACCGTCCGGCCCTGCTGCCTTGTGAGTGTTGACTTGAGTGATGACTCAGGTCGGCCTCGGAGAGCGAGATCACCCAGTCCTCAGTGGGGGCCCTCACGCACGGTGTTATTGTCGACGCGTACATTAAATGCATTGAGTTCATCTGGTAGAGGRATTTTGGGGCAGATCACAGCTGGGTCTTCATTTGTAATCCCTGCCACATGCTGTGGGCATTGGAGCATGTGTAATATGATTCCACGTGTTCCTATATTGTCCTTTTGCTCGTTTGATGAATCTGCTGATGTCGTAGCATGACATCTTGTACTTGTTCCTGTCCTCAGCCCTAGCCTCTGGGTTGTRTGTGATATAACTGTGCGGTAGCCCTGTCCTTTCTCTTAGCGCCAACCTCTGTGTTAATCCAGGGTTTTTGATTGGGGAAGCAGCAAACCTTCACTGTGGGGGTAACGTCGCCAATGCATTGCCTAATGAAGCCTGTGACGGAGGTGGTTAGCTCGTTGACTTGATTGGCTGAGTCTCTGCACATATTCCAATCAGCGCTAGCAAAGCAGTCCTGTAGCATAATTTCTGATTATGATGACGATTTRTCAACGGTGCGAGTCACGGTTACTTCCTGTTTGACCTTCAGCTTGTATGCAGGAGTACAGAGTCATGATCTGATTTGCCGAATTCTGTGGTGGTGATTTTTAAATCTCCTTGAATTGTATATTTGACATGAAAAGCACTTAGCTCTAGAATTACCCTTTCAGACACCCAGCCAATCGAATTCCATTGTGGTGAAATGTGACCTATTCAACTCTGCCAACTTGCCCCAAAGGCCTATATGTTGTCCACTGATTCCAATAAAAAGTCTGAAATGGAAGTTTGAGCCTCATTCATAATAATTGAGCTATGAGAACTGAAAGTTATGTATTGTGTTCCATTTGTGATGGATTTCAGTTGGGCATGATTTGAAATAACTTCAGACTTAACTGGTGCCAAGAGACAGCATCTGCAACTGGAATTAGGTAAGGATGTGTTTATTTGGCACCAACATCGAAGACCAAGACTTATTTAATCTGATTTGAGGTTGTGTGGGTGTGCAGAGGGTAGGGTAAAATGATCAACTGTCAGTGTTCTTCTGACACCGTAACATACTGGATACATTTTCTAAGCTGTTCATGTATATTTCCTGTATTGACCATTAATTCATTGTTCCAGCTCCCAGAAGCTCTTCTCCAGGAGAGGGATAAGCAGGCCAAATGGCACAGTATCCCCGAGCTGCTGCAGAAGCTCCATGAAAGCAGCCATCCCAACAGTGACCTCTCCCACACACACAGTGTACTAAAGGTATCCACATAGTATACACACCACTACATCAGTAAAGCTCCTAGGCTTTAACCTTGCTGAGTTTGGGCCATTTACTCTAAGATTAAGACTAGGCCTAATTATCAGTTCTTTATAACAGGAACTATCATCCCTACTTTCCATGGAGGCGATGTCTTTTGTCACAGAAGACAGGAAGAGTGCTCAGGAATCAACCTTTCCCATCACATACACCTTTGACCTCTTTGGTGGAGTCGATGTAAGTAAACATACTGTTTATTATGCGCTTGTTACTCCTATGTTCTGTGTTGTGGTGGAAACGTATCAGTTACCTGTTTGTATGTCTTGAATCAGCCATGTTACCTCATACTGCAGTGTCTTTGTGTATCAGTGCCTTCTGAGATATAATCAGGTGGGATATGAAGTGTTCATTGCTGCTTCTTTTTCCTCCAATAAAAACTGCTTGTAGAGATCTTGATGAGGCCTACACTCACTATGCAAAATAAGAAACCTAAAAGTAAGTAGAAAAAGTCAGGTGTGATATGTTTAGGTCTGATATAACCTCAAAGGCTGCACTTTTCACATAGGGGAACATTGATATTCATGAGTGTGTAAAAAAAAAAGGTATACTCAAATGCACTTCAGCCCAGCTTAAGTGTAAAAAGGGGTATCAGGTGCTCAACTGAGGGACTTGAAAATCCCCCAAACATTCCTTACCCCAGGATACTTCAACTGGTGACTATCTGGGAGAATAAAGTACATTCATTATGTTTTGTCCCTGCAGTGAATGATGACTTGGTCAATGACTGCCTTAGTGTTCTTTACAACTGCTGCATATGTGTAAGTACACTTGCCGCAGAACATCACTTCATGAAAATAATGAATAATGTCTGCCTTTTAATATAAACATTCATTAATCATCAAATCTCTCCCCTAATTTTCTCAGACGGAAGGGGTAACAAAGAGCCTTGCAGCCAGAGACTACTTTGTCCTGTTTCTCTTTACCTTGATGACGAACAAGAAGACTTTTCTACAGACTGCCACTTTAATCGAGGATATTCTCGGAGTCAAGAAGGTCAGAGGAACTTTACAACAAAATCTTTTACAATATTGCTCACCTCGAGAGAGTTTGTGGGTTTGCGCTGGGTGGAGATTTTATATCCATGGTCATCTTATGCCAATGGTGACCCATATGTTGGTCCTCTTTCTGCCACAGGCGATGATCCAGTTGGAAGGGATTGCTAACCTGTCTGGTCTGGTTCAGAGCTTTGACCAGCAGCAGCTGGCTAACTTCTGCCGCATCCTCTCTGTCACAGTCTCAGAACCCGACGTGGGGAATGATGACAAACACACCCTGCTGGCCAAGAACGCCCAGCAGAAAAAAGACTCTAGCCTCTCACGTGCAGAGGTCAACCAAGGTAGGACAAGGGATACAGAAACACAGTGGAGAAATGACCTTTTTCTTATTCTTTAGCTCAATTACCCTATCTTTGGGTCTTGTTAAAGGATTTGTTTAATTAATCTGTTGATTTGTAGTACTTATTTGATTTGATGCCCTTAATCTGTCCAAAAGTTTTCTCAGCCCWTAACCTAAAACTGTAGTAGAGTACATGATCAATGAATGAGCCCACTCTGCTGCCTCCTTGTTCCCAGTGACCCTCCTAAACATCCCGGGCTTCATCGAGCGCCTGTGTAAGCTGGCCACCAGAAACGTGTCTGAGGCCACGGGGTCGTCTAACTTCCTGCAGGAGCTGGAGGACTGGTACACGTGGCTTGACAACGCCTTGGTGCTGGACGCCCTCATGCAGATGGCCACGGAGGAGGCTGAGCACACCAGCACAGGTCAGCAGCCTCTCTCCTGCTCTGTACCACTGCCTTAAGCATCAGTTTTCACTGAAAAGGTCTAACCATTCTCTTTATGAAATGCTTATTTATAGTACTATACAGAGAGTGGAGTGTAGCGCGTGTAGCTTGTTGTTGGCCAATCATAAGTAATCAAAGCGGCAATAGGCTACAGTCATAGAGCCGCCGTGTGTGGCAAAAGTTAGGAGATATCTAGTCAGGATAGGCTACAACGACCAAGAGCCAACAGGTAGGCTGCTACTTAATATTCTAAATGGAGTTGTTGTGATTTGTAACTGTCAGATCAGAAAGCGCATGCACTGCATCCTCAATTAGCCTTTAGCTAGCGTAACTAGCTTCTCCCGGTTTGATGCAGTCAAGACCGGTACTACATAATCATATTGGATGATAAATAACCTAGCTATGGCAACTATCTACTATAGCGCGAATCAGCTTGGTTGCTGTCTCTCTCTCCCTGCTTGCCATGCTCCCCATGGTACGGCCCCTCCCTGCCTGGCATCGGCATCTCTCTCACTCCTCATGCTTTATCATCTCCGTGTAATAAAGTAGGTTAAAAAATGACTTTTCTGCTGCTTACCACACTCTGTTCGGAACYGGTCTGGATCCGACCAGGTCTATATGGAACAGGTCTAGTTGTCCTCTGGTCCGTTTGGAATGGGTCTCTATATTAAAAAATATATTTATGCATATCGGGTCTGAGTGGGAAAGCCCCAGATCCATTTCGTGAAGACTTTTCTGTCACCTACCCTTGTACCTCTGTCGATCTATGAACATCTCATTACATCTTTTTCATCCTATTATGCCTCCTCCACAGAGTTGTCAGACGAGAATTCGTTGGCCACCAGTCCTCTCAGGCACCGCTTGCCCCAGTCCATGAAGATTGTCCATGAGATCATGTACAAGGTGGAGGTGCTGTACGTGCTCTGTGTGCTGCTTATGGGTAGTCATAGGAACCAGGTGAAGGGCTGGGGTCCAAAACAGATAACTCACCCAATGCAGGGCTCTCGTAGGAGTAGCCACTCCTGTCTGTTTGCATTTATTTGACCACTATGTCTCTTCCTCAGGTACACAAGATGCTAGCAGAGTTCCGTCTGATCCCAGGTCTCAACAACTTGTTTGACAAGCTAATCTGGAGGAAGTACACCTTATCCAATCATGTGGTGCATGGCCAGAATGAGAACTGTGATTGCAGTCCTGTAAGCAGTGCACTCTCAAACTCTGCTATCACTGTAAAAAAAAAAAAAAAAAAAAAATTCTCGCTCTGGGTTACCATTGCAGTGTTATAAACATTGTAATGCTAATCACTCTGATTCTGTCCTTCCCTTAGGAAATATCCTTCAAGATCCAGTTTCTGAGGCTTCTCCAGAGCTTCAGCGAACACCATGAGTGAGTAACTTTCAAACAGTCTGACTGAAAGTTCCCTGCTAGCTTCACTTGAATTTAACACACAACATTTAATTTATTTCAGGAACAAGTACCTGCTTCTAAACAGTCAGGAGCTGAACGAGCTGAGTGCCATCTCTCTGAAGGCCAACATACCTGAGGTGGAGGCGTTAGTCAATACAGACAGGTATGCATCATCTGGTTCCATCATCTATTCCCATCATTAAATCCACCCTCAATACTTCACACTACAGTGCAAAAGAGGCATTATGTTCTCTGAAAACTCAAATTAAATACTATATTGTGTGTCACACAAATGCCCTCTCCCTGTCTCCTTGTGCTCCTGCAGGAGTCTAGTTTGTGATGGGAAGAAAGGTCTCCTCACTCGTCTCCTCACTGTCATGAAGAAGGAGCCTCCAGACTCCTCCTTCAGGTTCTGGCAGGCCAGAGCAGTGGAGAGTTTCCCTCGTGGAGCCACCTCCTATGCAGACCAGATGTTTCTGCTGAAGAGGGGGCTGCTAGAAAACATGCTGTTCTGCATCATAGACAGTGGCTGTAAGTCCAAAGATGTCCTGCAGAGCTACTTTGACCTCCTGGGGGAACTCATGAAGTTCAACATCGACGCCTTCAAGAGGTTCAACATATACGTCAGCACAGATAACAAGGTGAAGGTGAAACACTTAGTAAATAGCAACCCCCCCACAATGTGAGAGGACCCTGTCTCAATGTGAGAGGACCCTGTCAGTCCACATTGTCCCAGAATGATATTGCATGAAATAATGCAATTTAAATTCTTAAAGTCAACCTTTTAAAAGTAATCTCATTGTACCCAGAGTTGTGTGTGTTCTATAATGCTGAGTGTTCCATCCCTCTGTTTGGCTCGGCTGCAGTTCCAGACTTTCATGAGCCAGATCAACAGTTCCCTGGTAGACTCCAACATGCTGGTGCGCTGCATCATTCTCTCCCTGGACTGCTTCGAGACCCAGACAGAGGACAGAAAAGGTAAACACCCACTCATTCCCATAGCAAGTGAATAGACCAATGAGAGCAGGTCAGATGTATGATCTCAAGCTGCCAATGTTGGAATAAAATCAAGCCTTGACTGCATTATAAAGGTGTTGTTTATGATGTAATTGTTGCTGACTGTGGTCCTGCAGTGGTGGAGGTGCTGTCTGAATGCTGTCTGCTGTCCTACTTGGCCCGGGAGGAGAACAGACTATCTTTCCTCTTCAGGCTGGTCAACATCATCAACGTGCAGACTCTCACACAGGTCTTTCCTCCCTCTTTCTCTCTAACACCGAAACACACACACACACACACACACACACACACACACACACATCAGCCCACGAAAAGAAGAATAACGTTTCCCAGAATGTTTGCTAGGATTGGACAACTTTGAGCCCTTGATCATGACTCTGTTCCATTATATTACACATAAGTCATTGGACGAAGGCGTCTTCTGTACGGGGGAGTTTTGTTAAAAACTCCGTTGCTCAATCTGAACATTAACACGTCACGGTACAGTTTTGGAAGTTTAAGGACCTTATCTTTCATATCAGTGAGATGATTATTATTTTGAACAAAAGGTTAAATTGATACACCRTGTTAGGGTTAGTGTTCCCACACGGCCATATCTCCAWGTTACATCGCTTGTTTACGGAAAACAGACTGAAGACAAGACGCGACCACCTATGCTCATTAGCTACAGTTGAAGTCGGAAGTTTACATACACTTAGGTTGGAGTCATTAAAACTCGTTTCTCAAGCACTCCACAAATTTCTTGTTAACAAACTATAGTTTTGGCAAGTCGGTTAGGACATCTACTTTGTGCATGACACAAGTAAGTTTTCCAACAATTGTTACAAGACAGATTATTTCAATTATAATTCACTGTATCACAATTCCAGTGGGTCAGAAGTTTACATACATTAAGTTGAGTGTGCCTTTTAAACAGCTTTGAAAATTCCAGAGAATGATGTCATGCCTTTAGAAGCTTCTGATAGGCTAATTGACATAATTTGAGTCAATTGGAGGTGTACCTGTGGATGTATTTCAAAGCCTACCTTCAAACTCAGTGCCTCTTGGCTTGACATCATGGGGAAATCAAAAGAAATCGGCCAAGACCTCAGAGCTGTAGACCTCCACAAGTCTGGTTCATCCTTGGGAGCAATTTCCAAATGCCTGAAGMTARTATGTTCATCTGTACAAACGATAGTACGTAAGTATAAACASCATGGGACCACGCAGCCGCCATACCGCTTAGGAAGGAGACACGTTCTGGGCGTACTTTAGTGCGAAAAGTGCAAATCAATCCCAGAACAACAGCAAAGGACCTTGTGAAGATGCTGGAGGAAACAGGTACAAAAGTATCTATATCCACAGTAAAACGAGTCATATAACGACATAACCTGTTAGGCCGCTCCAAAACCGCCATAAAAAAGCTAGACTACGGTTTGCAACTGCACATGGGGACAAAGATCGTACTTTTTGGAGGTCTGATGAAACAAAAATAGAATTGTTTGGCCATAATGGCCATCGTTATGTTTGGAGAAAAAAGGGGGACGCTTACAAGCCGAAGAACACCATCCCAACCGTGAAGCACGGCGGTGACAGCATCATGTTGTGGGGGTGCTTTGCTGCAGGAGGGASTGGTGCACTTCACAAAATAGATGGCATCATGAGGAAGTAAAATTATGTGGATATATTGAAGCAACATCTCAAGACATCAGTCAGGAAGTTAAAGCTTGGTCGCAAATGGGTCTTCCAAATGGACAATGACCCCAAGCATACTTACAAAGTTGTGGCAAAATGGCTTAAGTACAACAAAGTCAAGGTAATGGAGTGGCCATCWCAAAGCCCTGACCTCAATCCTATAGAAATTTTGTGGGCAGAACTGAAAAGGCGTGTGTGTGCGAGCAAGGAGACCTACAAACCTGACTCAGTTACACCAGCTCTGTCAGGACGAATGGGCCAAAATTCACCCAACTTAATGTGGGAAGCTTTAAAGGCACTGCTACCAAATACTATTTGAGTGTATGTACACTTCTGACCCACTGGGAATGTGATGAAAGAGATAAAAGCTTAAATAAATCATTCTCTCTACTATTATTCTGACATTTCACATTCTTAAAATAAAGTGGTGATCCTAACTGACCTAAGACAGGGAATTTTTACTAGGATTAAATGTCAGGAATTGTGAAAAACAGTTTAAATGTATTTGGCTAAGGTGTATGTAAACTTCCGACTTCAACTGTATCTAGCATACACTTACACACAGGTGTTTCGGCTCAACTCAGGAAGTGTAGCGGAAGTGTAGTTTAGTAGGATGGAGGCACTCGTGGCTGTATGGTTCTGTAACTGCTACAGTGTAGTTTAGTAGGAGGGAGGCTCCGTAGCTGTATGGTTCTGTAACTGCTACAGTGTAGTTTAGTAGGAGGGAGGCTCCGTAGCTGTATGGATCTGTATTTGAAGTATTCTTTCTCTCTGATGAAAGATAAGGACGTATGTTTCAGAAGCCATATTGTAAGCGATGATTATTATTGAAGTTTCTAAAAGTTAAAACACAGTGTCGGGATTGTAATTCACATGAGGTAGTCGTGGGCAAAGCTAATAGCAGAAAACTGTAGGGAGAAGGCAGACTGCCGCCTAGAGTTTTCGAGAGCAAGACCACCTTGTACCGCTCTTTTAAGATTAATGTAGCCTCAGTTTCTGAGGGTTTAAGGCTGTTGCTCTCCAACATGTGGTGCTCACCTGTCCCCCTCTGCCCTGCCCATCCCCTGGCCCAGGAGAATGTGAGCTGTCTGAACACCAGCCTAGTGGTCCTGATGCTGGCCAGGAGGAGGGGCAAGCTGCCCTTCTATCTCAAGGCCCTGAGAGAGAAGGAGCATGCAGAGAAGTACCCCGGCTGCCTGCTCAACAACTTCCACAACCTGCTGCGCTTCTGGCAGCATCACTACCTCAACAGGGACAAGGACAGCACTTGTCTGGAGAATGTGAGTGTCCTCTTCTTGGCCTGATCCGTCCCAAACAGGGAAAAACCGTCAAACTCACCAATAGTATATTTTACATTCAGAATATTTTTCCTACAAATGTTTTTAGCCCACTTGATCAAGCCTGCTTTCTCTGCTATACTATCTATTTGCAGCCTGTAGACTGGCCGGCCTGTCATTAACTAGCCCCATACACTTTTATACTATGTTTTCATTAGGCAGTCCACCACATTTTTGTGTATTAAAAACAAATACGTTTTCAAATGAGAAACCATTTCTGGTGTTGTGCAAACAATGTTCAACTTCATATCTTTTAATGCTCCGAAGTAGCCCTTTCCTGTCACACACCGTCATCGCGAAAATGGCAGATGTTTTCATTGCTACGTGCCAAAATTGGAATGCAGTGGCTGTACAGTAACATAGTATACATGACGTCAGGGCTCAGGCTCTTCGCTTCACAGTGCTGTATGGGTTTTGACTGACAGCCATTATAAATTTGAGCACCGTGCACGACAAGATGCCCCTATTCCTTCCGCTAATTAGGCTACTTTTGTACATTTGTTGTTGTCTGAATGAGGGAAATGCTGTAAATTGAATGGAGTTGATGTGTTCTGAAAGATGAGATGTTGAGGATTATAATAAACACCGCTTTGATGTCAATGTCATACAAGCAAACCACACGAATGAGTCCAAATGTGCACTTCATATTTCAGTATATTTACAGTATCAATGTTTATGGTCGCTATGTTTGATCCACAGTTATAAGGATGACATGGCTTCATGCCCTGGGTTGTACTGAGCAGAATGAGCATATGTTCATTGTATTGTGAAGAAAATTAGCCACGGAACACGCACTTGAATACACTCATGACTCCATTCTATGCGCACCAAAATTACAATCGGTTTGTCTGAAGTGCCTTTTGAAAGCCTAACACTGTAAGATCGTATTTCATAACTTCACTATCCATGTTGGCAATAGAAAAAGCTTTCAAATGATTACCAGCTGACCCATATCGCAATTTATAATGGAATGTTTTTAGATTGCACAAACAACAATAATTGTGTGATGGTGGGGACACAGGAGCTGTGTTCCAAACAAAAATCTACAAGTGTGCTTGCTTCAGTTCCTCAATTGCAAAGCTAGGAGAGATCAAAAAAAGAACCAAAAAGTTGAAGGCTGTTTCCTTGAGTCATAAAAGTGCATTGAAATTGCTTAGGAACTGTGCCCAGTTTGGAGAGGTGTGTGGCCACTTGTAGACACCAGTTAGACCTCTCACTCAAACCCTTGTCATTGTTTTTTCTTATCTTGCACTTACTCCAAAATGTCAATGAATTTTCATATGTTACTGAATGTATCTATAGTATTTTCAGATCTCGTTATTGACAAATGCTGAGAAAAGTACAGTAAATGTAAAATGCACATAAAATCAACAGTGTAATGTTTGGAGTCAAGTGAACTGTTCTCCTCACCTTTTGGTCTGATAATTTTTCCATAATATCCTAAGTGTTCTCTTTCAATTGCTACCATGGTCATGCATATGCTTTTTATAGTTATTTTGTTAGAAACATTTAAATTTGGCTCTAGCCATATAGGACAATTTCCACAAGTGTAAGGGGTTAGAGGAGCATGTAGCTAGCTAACAGCATTGCAAGGTGATAAATGTGGGGAAGTGAGTTGATCTGATCTGTCTTTGCCRGGAGATTGGGGGTCTTCTTAATAGATGTTTGCGGGCAGAGAAGTTTCACGTCAGGATTTTTTTTTTTTTACCATGAATGTATATCCCCTTCTCCTTGGGGAAATTGTCTTTCACCAGTCTAACCCTCTGTTTTGTTCTCTCCCTCAGAGCTCCTGCATCCCCTTCAGCTACTGGAAAGAGACCGTGTCAGTGCTGCTGGGCTCAGACAGGACTTCTCTGTGTGTCATAGCCAGCTACATAGATGAGCCCTTCATGGACCTGGACAGGGACCTGCTAGAGTGTTAACCCTAGGAGAGTTTGGGCTGGGCTTGTGGGGGGTTGCTGGAGTATGGACACCTATCATGGTTGATGACCTCGCCAAAGAGCATAGCCAGATCAAGGGTCACTCAGCGACCTGGAAGTGCTATGTGACTGCGGCAGGACACCAACTCGCTGCTATGCTGTCTGTAACTTGGCCAGGGGGCCATTACTGAAGATGAGGGAGGATTCTACGATGCTGGGCATCTTCACTCCTCGCTCCTTTTCTCTTTGTAGGAGAAGAAGAGAGACTGCACCTGTCTCTGTCCCAGACCCCACAGTAAAGAAATATACATTTATTGGACCTTGAAATACTCCTTTGTTGGTGGTTTGCGTTAGGTAAAATCAAATGAAGCCTTTTATATATTACATAAATATATGGGGAAATCTATTTGTATGATGCAGCAAAATAGATATATACAGTARCAGTCAGAAGTTTGGACACACCTACTCATTCAAGGGATTTTCTTTACTTGTACTATTTTCTACATTGTAGAATAATAGTGAAGARATCAAAACTATGAAATAACACATATGGAATCATGTAGTAACCAAAAAAGTGAAGAATCTAAAATATATTTAGATTTGTTTAACAAAGTAGCCACCCTTTGCCTTGACAGCTTTGCACACTCTTGGCATTCAACCAGCTTCACCTGGAATGCTTTTCCAACAGTATTGAAGGAGTTCCCACATATGCTGAGCACTTGTTGGCTGCTTTTCCTTTACTCTGCAGTCCAACTCATCCCAAACCATCAAAATTGGTTTGAGGTTGGGTGATTGTGGAGGCCAGGTCATCTGATGCAGCACTCCATCACTCTCTTTCTTGGTCAAATAGCCCTTATACAGCATGGAGGTGTGTTGGGTCATTGTTCTATTGAAAAACAAATGATAGTCCCACTTAGCCCAAACCTGATGGGATGGCATATCGCTGCAGAATGCTGTTGTAGCCATGCTGGTTAAGTGTGCCTTGAATTCTAAATAAATCACTGACCGTGTCACCAGCAAAGCACCATCACACCACCTCCTCCATGCTTCACGCTGGGAACCATACATGTGGAGATCATCCGTTCACCTACTCTGCGTCTCACAAAGGCACGCGGTTGGAACCAAAAAATTCTAATTTGGACAGATTTCTACCGTTCTAAGGTCAATGTCAGCATTTGTTAATTGAAATGCATTCCAGATGACTCCCTCATGAAGCTAGTTGAGAGAATACCAAGAATGTGCAAAGCTGTCATCAAGGCAAAGGGTGGCTACTTTGAGGAATCTCACATATAAAGTATTTTGATATAACTTTTTTTGGATATTACATGATTCCATGTGTGTTTTTCATAGTTTTGATGTCTTTCTTCACTATTATTCTACAATGTAGAAAATAGTAAAAAATAAAAACCCTTGGACGCACCTACTCATACACACAGTACCAGTCAATAGTTTGAATGTGTGTATAGTGTTGGTTTCATGAGCTGAAATAAAAGATCCCAGCAATTTTCCATACGCACAAAAAGCTTATTTCTCCGATTTTGTGCACAAAATGTTTTGTTTTTCCAGACACTATTTTTGTTTGCGTCTTGTTAAGAGGATTGCTTTTAGTTCTAAATAAATTGTAGATAAATTGCACTTGGAATTGTGTGCATTGTTTATTGTATTTTAACACTTATTTTGATAAAATACATTTTCATTTTGTACCATACTTTGTATCCATCAAGTGAAGGATGGTTTTATAGAATAATAAACTATGCTTTTAGTTCTAAATAAATTGTAGATAAATTGCACTTGGAATTGTGTGCATTGTTTATTGTATTTTAACACTTATTTTGATAAAATACATTTTCATTTTGTACCATACTTTGTATCCATCAAGTGAAGGATGGTTTTATAGAATAATAAACTATGCAGGTTCTCGTGTTCAAACCCACTCTCTCTGTCCCAGACACTTCTCACAATGGTGCCATTTTACATTTTAGTAATTTATCAGACGCTCTTATCCAAAGAGACTTACTGGAACAATGTGTTAAGAAGGACACAGATTTTTCACCTGGTTGGCTCGAACCAGCGACCGTTCGGGTTACTGGCCCAACGATATTAACCGCTATGCAACCTGCCGCCCTAAGGGTTCTTAAATCCTCTTAGCATGAATGGCCTTCAACCAAACAGCCACTGTGCTGCATCACTTGATTTTTCCTTCCCCAGTTGACCACTTAACTCTTGACTTCTCTTCTCTCACCACGAGCCTAGACTGACAATCTCCATTCGTCTTTGTGTGATGATTCTGTGCTTGGTTTCACCTCTGTGATTGGCTATGGGTGAATGGGTGTGGTCATGTTGCTATGGCTAGAATGTGCTGACTGTCGTGGAAATGGATTCTGAGCTGAGTAAGCATTTTGCGTCTCTCCAACAAAAGAACGTCGCACTGCTTTGCTTTATCTTGGCCAGGTCGCAGTTGTAAATGAGAACTTGTTATCAACTAGTTTACCTGGTTAAATAAAGGTGAAATAATTTTTATTTATTTTTTATTTTATTTAACGAGAATCCAAGAAAATGACTAATGATTGAGCAACGGCATTTTTCAACCCGGCACCATATGGATTGAACCACTTTGTCACTCAGTGTGTGTCGAAGTGGAACTAATCCTGTTCAAATGTTTTTCTTAAACCTTTTTGTATGTTCACTTGAATGAATGTATAAAAGCAATCCATTCATAATGTGGTTTGCCCTGATTAACAGTTGGTAGTGATACATGACAAGGTGGTTTACTATGACTTGTGTTTTCACAGTGTTTGGCTCCTTTACCCTCCTACACTTCACCACTACTTCATGTGGACGCCTCTTGTGTTGATGTAAATCATGGATGGAGCCTGTAATGTTCATAAAAGTTATATTGGTTCAGCACCAGTTACATCCTGTGTGTCCAGTTTTCTCTGCTTCTCGTGTTTGGAATAGAACTCTTACCGTGCATTACCATGCATGTTCCACACTCTGCCAAGAGACATGATTGCCTGTGGAAGCCCATATTGTCAGTTTTCTTATATGGCATCTGGTTCAGAGTAGATTACCTACTTTAAAAAATATGGTCTTAATGAATTGCTAGATATAACTTTGAAAATCAAATGCACAGTACTGTATTTGTAATACTATCCCTGCTTAACAGCCACACAGATGTATTGTTGAAACATTGTACATTTGTACACTTTTGTGCAGATTTGCTTTACGCTAAGAAAGCAGGCTTCATACTCTACATCCAATACATGTTGAGAAACAGTTGGTCTTTTTTGATATTTTGATTAAATAGGTAATTGGTGCATAATTATTTGAATTTGATTGTACTACCCTTCTTACATTAGGTACATTTTATGTAAATCTTTGTTTTTTGGCATATATGCCAAGTTAGTTCCCTTTGACTGTGTGTGGTATAACAGTGACTGGGTTGAAAAGCATGATTGTGTGTGTACCTAGAGAAATTTGTTCAGCAAACCGTTATCATTCAGACTTCAACATGTTCAAATCATTTTTGTATGTGTAGCTTTTGCTTTGACATTGGATATTGGGGTGGTGATCATATGAACACTTGTTTGTAATTCATTAATATCACACTGGAGCCATCTMTACCTAGGAAGTGTTTAGTGTGCATTGGACTTACCTTATACATACAACTCTCAATCCTGACGCAAAGTCCACCATCTTCCCCCTAAGAATCCATTTTCCACCCTTTTTGTTCATCTAAAGTTAAACTTCATTTATTTATTTAACAGTCTTGTTTGTGAATTTAATATAAGGATAAGCATAATAAATTCTCACAACTATCTCTCGAATGTGTGTGGTGTATTTTGTTCARAGTGGTCTTATTGATGGGACACAATAACAAATGTTGTCTTGCCTCAGAACGTCAGGCTGTAAAAACAATGATATTTCCTGAAGATTCCACAAGTTGAATCGCTATTGTTGACACCCAGCAGATAAACTCCTGCACACGGCCGACATTCCTTATGGTGTGTTCCGTCCTTTACTCAACGCATCTCTCCACACAACACTGACTGCAGACAGTAATGAGACAGATTGTACTATAAATGCTTTTAGAAGTCTTTATTGGTCTATATTGCAGTCACACCACAACTGTTGCAGCTGGCTGGCTGTGATATCTTTGGTTGGGGAATTATCCTCTGGATTACTCTGCAAGCTGAAATACACAAGTTAAATATGCTTCAGTTATATGCCCTAAATATTCCAGAGCAGACCAACTTCAGCTGACTGGTTGAGTCTAGTGAATTTGTTCCAAATCCAATAATAATATTTTCCCTCAATTGTTAGCCACATGTTATGTGATAGATCACACCTTACCGGTATCTTCCATAAAGTGTAGTACTGACCTTTGGCCCTTGGTCCCGAGTGCGAACTCTGAGTTTATTGACCGTGGTCTCAGCCATTTCAGCCCTCTCTTCTGCGTCGTCCAGCTCATGCTGGATCTTCCTGAACTTGGTCAGGTTGAAGTTAGCTTGTTCCTCCTGAGGGGAGAGGACAGAGTGAGAGATCAGAGAGAGCAGGTAACTAGATCAMACCACTGTAGGTCATTTGGAAACAGACCCACATTCCATACAGTAACACAACAGTAAACTGGAAGTGGTATGGGGACTTACCGCTTCCTCAGCCTGCCTCTTGTAGCTCTTCACCTTGGCTTGCAGCTTGTCTATGAGCTGCTGCAGACTAGCCAGGTTCTTCCTGTCCTCTTTCTGCAGGGACAAACAAACAGCAGGGGGCAGCATGAAGCACTACACCATTACATCATCACTGCACCACTACATCATAGAAAAATAATATAATCAGCAATATGATCCATCATTAAGATGATCACTTGAACCTAATGAAGTGCAAAATCATAACATTGGGGAACTGCATGACACAGATCTCTTCCTACATTTTCCCCATGGCTAATGAAGGTGCTGTGTTTCTGTACCTGGWAGGTGAGTTCTTTGATCTTCCTCTCGTACTTGCAGACACCCTTCTGGAACTCCTGGCTCTTCTGCTCAGACTCTAGCTCATTCTCCAGCTCTGTCAATAAGTACACTGTCACACCACTGATCTACACTTACTGTTCAGTAATGGTGAAGAGGTGAATATCTCTAACCAAGTAAATTGCTGTCCTCTTCGGTTTGTACAGTGTCTTGCAAAAGTATTCACCCCCCTTGGCATTTTCTCTATTTTGTTGCATTACAACATGGAGTTTAAATCGATTTTMMGGGGGGGGGGATTTCATGTAATGGACATACACAAAATAGTCCAAATTGTGAAAGTGAAGAAATTACTTGTTTAAAAAAAAAGAAGAAAAAAAAAGAAAAGTGGTGCGTGCATATGTATTCGCCCCCTTTGGTATGAAGCCCCTAAATAAAATCTGGTGCAACCAATTACCTTCAGAAGTCACATAATTAGTTAAATAAAGTCCACCTGTGTGCAATCTAAGTGTCACATGATCTCAGTATATATTTACACACACACCTGTTCTGAAAGTCCCCAGAGTCTGCAACACCACTAAGCAAGGGGTACCACCAAGCAAGTGGCACTATGAAGACCAATGAGCTCTACAAACAGGTCAGGGACAAAGTTGTGGAGAAGTACAGATCAGGGTTGGGTTCAAAAAAAAAATCAGAAACTTTGAACATTCCACAGAGCACCATTAAATCCATTATTGAAAAATGGAAAGAATATGGTACCACAACAAACCTGCCAAGAGAGGGCTGGCCACCAAAAACTCACAGACCAGGCAAGGATGGCATTAATCAGAGAGGCAACAAAGAGACCAAAGATAACCCTGAAGGAGCTGCAAAGCTCCATAGCGGAGATTGGAGTATCTGTCCATAGGACCACTTTAAGCCTTACACTCCACAGAGCTGGTCTTTACAGAAGAGTGGTCAGAAAAAAAAACAAGCAAACATGTTTGGTGTTTGCAAAAAGGCATGTGGGAGACTCCCCAAACATATGGAAGAAGGTACTCTGGTCAGATGAGACTGAAATTGTGCTTTTTGGCCATCAAGGAAAATGCTATGTCTGGCGCAAACCCAACACCTCTCATCACCCCGAGAACACCATCCCCACAGTGAAGCACGGGGTGGCAGCATCATGCTGTGGGGATGATTTTCATCAACAGGGACTGGGAAAATGGACAGAATTGAAGGAATGATGGAGGGCACTAAATACATGGAAATTCTTGAGGGAAACCTGCAGCAGGTTGACCCTGTGTTCTGGGAGTGCAGCAGCTCGTGCTCGGCCAGTTTGCGTGTCCTGCGCTCTGTCACCGCCGCCTGCTCCTTCAGCTCCTTGTTCTGCTGCAGCGTGTCATCCAGCTCCTGGGGTTAKAGAGGACATTGACAGTGTTCAGTACAGAATGCTATTGACATAACACAGCAGGCAAACAATCTGAAGTGTAGATGAGTCAAGTAGCTAACTTGAATTTATTAATTAGTCTGAAGAGTTTATTACAGTGTATACAAAGCACTGTAAAAACAAAATCAGAGGAACCTTGTCTGGACATTGTCACAGAGGCCATAAGTGAGTGTGGAGTTGTCAGACTGGCTGCTGAAGGACTTGCCTTAATCTTGACCTGCACTTCCATCTCGTTCATGTCCCCCTCGATCTTCTTCTTCAGATGCACCGCCTCATTCCAGGACTTGCACTCTGAGTCCAGGGTGGCCTGCATGGATTCCAGGGCTCCTTGGGGGTTACGGCTGGGGGGCYAGGAATGGGAAGAGGGAGGGTGAAAGAGAGCAAAAATGTGGAGAGTTAGAAAGGCAGGGACATTCCTTGACAMGAGCCTCTGATACTGAAAGGAGAGATAGCTACCAGAGCCTGTACAACCCCTGACATGTTATCTAATCGTATGGTCATTGAACTCACTGGAGGTTGTTGATTTCCCGTCCTTCTCCACCAGCTTCATGTAGATGTCAGCCTTAATCAGATCAGCCAGGGAGGGAAGACCATCCATGAGCTGGAGCAGATCAAGAAGGATCTGAACATGGAGAAGAGTGAGATCCAGGCTGCCTTACAGGAGATTAAGGTAAGTCTCTGTTCCGCCTTTTCCCTCTGCCTTTTTAACTGTACTGTACTGAAACTATTGTGTGTATTTTGTTTGTATAATATTCTGCTCTCTCTCTCTCTTTCTCTCAGGGCACTCTGGAACACGAGGAGAGAAAGACTCTGTATCCAGCTGGAGCTCAACCAGATCAAGGCTGACATCTACAGGAAGCTGGTGGAGAATGATGGGAAATCAACAACCTCCAGTGAGTTCAATGACCATACGATTAGATAACATGTCAGGGTACACTAAGCAAGGGGTACCACCAAACAAGTGGCACCATGAAGACCAAGGAGCTCTCTAGGGGTAGACAGGTCAGCAATCTCCTCTGTAGGTGGGGAAGAAGAGGACAGTGGGGTTAGTGGAACAAAAAGGCCTTTCAGTTTGCGTTTCCATACCATGTAAGATTGGTGTGAAATTCTCAACTAATAATCATTCATTTGAATATTATTTTATACTGAAATACAGTATAGGGGGTTTGAGGGGAGAAAGTACTAATTTGGCTACAATGTAATTAAATGGCTAAATTCATGTGGCATGGAACAATGACTATAGTCTGAGGTAATCAGATGTGTGTGAGGTGGTCGTACCCTGAAGGTTCTTGTTCTCTCTCGGTGGTCTGCAYGTGGTCCAGAGCTTCGTCATAGGAGTTATTCAGCTTGAACAGCTCAGTGCTCAGGCTGCGGTACTCTTGAGAGCTCTCCAGCTCACACTGGCACTCCTCATACTTCTGCCTCCACACAGCCAGCACCTGAAATCAGTAGTTCACCTCTTTAGTCATTCCATTGCCGCTGCCTAGATTACGTTTATGTTCAAAACAGCCAAAATTGAAATTTTTTCCACAGAGGTCATTCCAGTTGAGATCCTTACTCAGAAACAGGATGTCATAAAGTTGACAGRATATCTCTGTAGTTCACATTACCCATGATAGCGTCCTATGGCTCACCTTATCGAAGTTGCGCTGCTTCTTGTCAAGGGCGGAGGTTGCAGCGTTGGAGCTCTCCAGGTCCATTACTAGGTCCCTCTATCTCCGTCTGCAGACGGTGCTTGGTCTTCCCCAGGGAAGAGCACTTGGCGTTGGACACCTCCACAGACTCCTCAGATTCCTGCATATGTGTCACCAGCTTCTTCCTGGTGAATACATACAGTGCCTTCAGAAAGTATTCATACCCCTTCATTTATTCAACATTGTTGTGTTATAGCCAGTGGTGGAAAAAGTACCCAATTGTCATACTTACTCAAGTAAAAGTGAAAGTCACCCAGTAAATTACTACTTGAATAAAAGTCTAAAAYTATTTGGTTTTAAATATACTTAAGTATCAAAAGTAAATGTAATTGCTAAAATATACTTTAGTGTCAAAAGTAAAAAATKATTTCAAATTCCTTATATTCAGCAAACCAGTCAGTATTATTTTTTATTTACGGATAGCCAGGGGCTATCTCCAACACTCAGATATAATTTATAAATGAAGTGGGTGTATTTAGTAAGTCCACCAGATCAGAGGCAGTAGGGATGACCAGTGATGTTCTATTGAAGTGTGTGAATTTCACTATTTTCCTGTCCTGCTAAGCATTCAAAATGTAACAAGTACTTTTGGGTGTCAGAGAAATTATATGGAGTAAAAAGTACATTATTTTCTTTAGGAATATAGTGAAGTAAAAGTATACGTTGTCAAAAATGTAAATAGTAAAGTACAGATATTTTCTAAACACTAATTAGTAGTACTTAAGTATTTTTACTTCGATACTTTACACCACTGGTTACAGTATGAATTCAAAATAAGTTGAATTGATTTATTGAAAATGAAATACAGAAATATCTTATTTAAATACAGTACCAGTCAAAAGTTCAGACATACCTACTCATTCAAGGATTTTTCTTTATTTATACTATTTTCTACATTGTAGAATAATAGTGAAGACATTAAAACTATGAAATAACACATTTGGAATCATGTAGTAACCAAAAAAATATGTTTTACATTTTAGATTCTTCTAAGTAACCACCCTTTGCCACATATGCTGAGCACGTGTTGGCTGCTTTTCCTTCACTCTGCAGTCCAACTCATCCCAAACCATCTCAATTAGGTTGAGGTTGGGTGAAGGTGGAGAACAGGTCATCTTATGCAGCACTCCATCACTCTCCTTCTTGGTCAAATAACCCTTACACAGCCTGGAGGTGTGTTGGGTCATTGTTCTGTTGAAAAACAAATTATAGTCCTACTAAGTGCAAACCAGATGGGATGGCGTATCGCTGCAGAATGCTGTTGTAGCCATGCTGGTTAACTGTGCCTTGAATTCTAAAAAATCACCAACAGTGTCACCAGCAAAGCACCCCAACACACCTCCTTGCTTCACGGTGGGAACCACACATGCAGAGAMAATCTGTTCACCTACTCTGTCTCACCAAGACAGGGCGGTTGGAACCAAAAATCTCAAATTTGGACACATCAGACCAAAGGACAGACWTCCACCGGTCTAATGTCCACTGCGCGTGTTTCTTGGCCCAAGCAAGTCTCTTCTTCTTATTGGTGTCCTTAAGTAGTGGTTTCTTTGCAGCAATTCAACCACGAAGGCCTGATTCACGCAGTCTCCTCTGAACAGTTGATGTTTAGATGTGTCTGTTACCTGAAGTCTGTGAAGCATTTATTTGGGCTGCAATTTCTGAGGCTGGTAACTCTAATGAACMTATCCTCTGCAGCAGAGGTAACTCTGGGTCTTCCTTTCCTGTGGCGGTCATCATGAGAGCCAGTTTCATCATAGCGCTTGATTGCTCGAGGTAGAGTTCCTTATGATAAYCTGTAGACCACACTATCTATATTATTCGTAGCCGTCTATTTACCACCACAGACCGATGCTGGCGCTAAGACCACACTCAACCAACTCTATAAGGCCATAAGCAAACAAGATAATGCTCATCCAGAAGCGGTGCTRCTAGTGGCCGGGGACTTTAATGCAGGCAAACTTAAATCAGTTTTACAACATCTTTACCAGCATGTCACATGTGCAACCAGAGGAAAAAAACTCTAGACCACCTTTACTCCACACACAGAGATGCATACAAAGCTCTCCCCGCCCTCCATTTGGCAAATCTGACCATAATTCTATCCTCCTGATTCCTGCTTAGAAGTAAAAACTCAAGCAGGAAGTACCAGGGACTCGCTCAATACGGAAGTGGTCAGATGACGCGGATGCTARGCTACAGGACTGTTTTGCTAGCACAGACTGGAATATGTTCCGGGATTCATCCAATGGCATTGAGGAGTATACCATCTCAATCATCGGCTTCATCAATAAGTGCTGTAGAACCTTTTGAGGATCTCAGGACCCATGACAAATCTTTTTAGTTTCCTGAGGGGGAAAAGGTTTTGTCGTGCCCTCTTCACGACTGTCTTGGTGTGTTTGGACCATGATAGTTCATTGGTGATGTGGACACCAAGGAACTTGAAGCTCTCAACCTGCTCCACTACAGCCCCGTCGAGGAGAATGGGGACGTGCTCGGTCCTCCTTTTCCTGTAGTCCACAATCATCTCCTTAGTCTTGGTTACGTTGAGGGATAMGTTGTTATTCTGGCACCACCCGGCCAGGTCTCTGACCTCCCTATAGGCTGTCTCGTCATTGTCGGTGATCAGGCCTACCACTGTTGTCGTCTGCAAACTTAATGATAGGTTGGAGTCGTGCCTGGCCATGCAGTCGTGGTGAACAGGGAGTGCAGAAGGGACTAAACACGCACCCCTGGGGAGCTCCAGTATTGAGGATCAGCATGGCAGATGTGTTGCTACCTACCCTCACCACCTGGGGGCGCCCATCAGGAAGTCCAGGATCCAGTTGCAGAGGAGGTGTTTAGTCCCAGGATCCTTAGCTTAGTGATGAGCTTTGAGGGTACTATGGTTTGAACACTGAGCTGTAATCAATGAATAGCATTCTCACATAAGTGTCCCTTTTGTCAAGTGGGAAGGGCAGTGTGGAGTGCAATAGAGATTGCATCATCTGTGGATCTGTTTGTGCGGTATGCAAATTGGAGTGTGTCTAGGGTTTCTGGGATAATGGTATGGTGTTGATGTAGCCATTAACAACCTTTCGAAGCACTTCATGGCTACGGACGTGAGTGCTACGGGTCTGTAGTCATTTAGGCAGGTTGTCTTTGTGTTTTTTGGGCACAGGACTATGATGGTCTGCTTGAAACATAGTTTGGTATTTGTCGTGGAAAATTGCGAGATTATGTTATAGTGCTTGTAAAATTAAATTATAATCTTTGTATTGCTGAATGGTGTTTTTCGACAGAATAGAATCTGTCGACTATTGTGTGTTCAGTGTTCCACTGAGGATGGCCTCTATGAGATAGCACTGACAGAGGAGATTTACGATGTCTTTGGCCAATAAAGCCTAAAGAGCATTCCAGATAGTGAGGTTATGTTTTTGTACTATGAAGTACCAGGAACGCGATTACAACCTCGTCTTAGAGACCAAACTGAACGATAATTTATAGCTAATGCTATCTGGCTATGGGATACTCCTTTCTCAAGTAAAAGGCCCTTTGTGAAGAGTTCCTATTATCTGTGGTTTGTCATGCCGACTAGGGGGTGTATTTTGGCTATAAAAGATCTTAGTATTCTTTTATAGGCACTCAGAATTCATTATAGACACTGAATTGATCTGAGAGTCAAAGGGCTATAGTAAAGCTCACATTATTAAAGATGAAGTTTAAGTATAACTCTGACTGGTGTGTGGTTTCTAACTCTCCTCATTTGATAATACAGGAAATTGCCACGACATATTACAGACTCAATGAGGGACATGTTGAAAATGTCAGTGAAGACACCTGCCAGTTGGTCAGCACATGCCCGGKGCACACGTCCTGGTAATCCGTCTGGCTTCGCAGCCTTGTGTATGTTGACCTGTTTAAAGGTCTTACTCACGTCGGCTACGGAGAGCGTGATCACACAGTCATCTGGAACAGCTGATGCTCTTGTCGTGTCTTTGGCTATGCCGGATTAAGTAAGTGAGTGAACTCTGAGTGAGCAGAGTTTCTCTATGACAAACCGTTCTCTCATTTAAGAAGCTACAATTACATTTAATCTTTTCACAAATAGTTTCATATTTAAACATTTAAATTGCACAACAATTCCATGTGAATCTGATAACTAGAATGTGTCAACTTTCCAAGATACAGTTTATGTCATCRTGTCATTAGTAGTAATGTCTCAGACAACAACTGATCTGAGATCATATTCATTAAGTACCAACGCATATTTTCAACTGGTTGGATTACCGAAATATYYTTCCGTTTCCCACCTTTTGATGTTACCAGACTCTATGTTACAAAGGCTTTACAAGAGTCAACTCTAAAGTAGAGAGAGAGAAAAGGGGAAAGGTATTTATGGGGGTCATAAACCTCCCCCAACAGGCCAATGTCATGACACTCATGCATGCCTCAGTGTTGCTTGCCTCGAAGCGAGCATAGAAGTGATTTAGCTCGTCTGGTAGGCTCGTGTCACTGGGCAGCTCGCYGCTGTGCTTCTCTTTGTAGTCTGTAATAGTTTGCCAGCCCTGCCACATAAGACGAGTGTCGGAGCCGGTGTAGTATGATTCAATCTTAGCCCTGTATTGACGCTTTGCCTGTTTGATGGTTCATCGCAGGGCATAGCAGGATTTCTTTTAAGCTTCCGGGTTAGAGTCCCACACCTTGAAAGCGGCAGCTCTACCCTTTAGTTCAGTGCGAATGTTGCCTGTAATCCATGGCTTCTGGTTGGGGTATGTATGTACAGTCACTGTGGGGACGACATCCTCGATGCACTTTTTGATAAAGTCAGTGACTGATGTGGTGTACTCCTCAATGCCATCGGAAGAATCCCGGAACATGTTCCATTCTGTGATAGCAAAACAGTCCTGTAGTTTAGCATCTGCTTCATCTGACCACTTTTTTATAGACCGAGTCACCGATGCTTCCTGCTTTAATTTTTGCAGGAATCAGGAGGATAGAGTTGTGGTCGGATTTACCAAATGGAGGGCGAGGGAGAGCTTTGTACGCGTCTCTGTGTGTGGAGTACAGGTGATCTAGAATTMTTTTCCCCCCTCTGGTTMCACATTTAACATGTTGATGGAAATTTGGTAGAACTGATTTAAGTTTGCCTGCATTAAAGTCTCCGGCCACTAGGAGCGCCGCCTCTGGGTGAGTGGTTTCCTGTTTGCTTATTTCCGTATACATCTGTCTGAGTGCGGTCTTAGTGCCAGCATCTGTCTGTGGTGGTAAATAAACAGTATAGCTGAAAACTCTCTAGGCAAGTAGTGTGGCCTGCAATTTATCACAATGTGMGTGTGTGCTGTTCTATCTTGCCGGTGCAGCGTATATCCCGCTAGCTGAATATCCATGTCGTAATTCAGCCACGATTCCGTGAAACATAGGATATTTCAGTTTTTGATGTCCCGTTGGTAGGATATTCGTGATCGTACCTCGTCTAGTTTATTGTCCAATGATTGCACGTTGGTGAGTAGTATTGATGGTAACGGCCACTGAGCCACCTCAGCGTTAGCCTTGGACAGGGCTRGCTGCAGCTCAGCCTTGGCCTCCTGCTCCTCATCATACTGTTCSCTCAGCAGGTCACAGTCATGGCAGGAGGACTGGAAAGCATGGGCYCTCTATGCCTGAAGACAATGATAGTGGAGATAGCGCCAAGAGGTTGGAAGGAGGTAAGGTCAGTCGTACTTTTAAGCACAACAACTAGGTGGTGTATGTATATTGAGATGTTTATACATTCTCATTTTGCTACCAGACTGATGCTGGAACCAGGAATACTATTATTCCCAATCCCATTAATTTCCATGTCATTCCCAATTCTGAATAAGCACTCCACTACAGAATAGGGCTGCTGACATGGAATGTTGGCCTTTTCTTCCTCCAGCTGCTCCTTAAGCTCCTCAGCATTCTGACTGAAGGAATGCTTGGTGCGCTGCAGCTGAGTGACCACGACTTCCCGCTCCTCCAGCTTTCTGCCAAACTCGGCTACAGGCGTGGGGGAGAGAGTGGGAGACCAGTCAGTCAGGGAACGGGGATTTTAAAATAGAACCTTWGGTTTTACACATTCTGTCTCTATAATACTCTAGGACAGGGCCTCACCACAGTCGGCCTGAGCGCGGGCTCTCTGGGCGTTGGTGTCATTGTTCTACTTCTGGTGCTCCTCCACCTTGTCCTTGGCCTCGCTTATCTGGTTCTCATACTGTTACAATAATTTTGTTCTCAGTTGTTCATAATACCCAATTMAATTAATTACTCAGCCTGAAACCCAGAATTTGTAAGAAACTGMTTGAAATGAATCAGGCGGAGGTCCAGCTACAATTGTCAGGAATGTTTATTTAGAGAGCTCTGCTTATCATTTCCGGTACATTGGTCTATATACCTCACATTTCATCATAAACGTCACTCCTCCTCTCAGATACAATGGCAACATAGTTCACAAGTCTTCTTCTCATACATGGTCTGCCACCTGTTATACAATCTACTACAAGCCCAAGGTCTCTCCCCTCCCTGGGTGGGGAGACTTCCATCCWTCCCTGTTATCAGTTTCACAGTGGTCACAAGTTGCCTGGTTCCTCTCTAGGTTTCTTCCTAGGTTTTGGCCTTTCTAGGGAGTTTTTCCTAGCCACCGTGCTTCTACACCTGCATTGCTTGCTGTTTGGGGTTTTAGGCTGGGTTTCTGTACAGCACTTCGAGATATTAGCTGATGTACGAAGGGCTATATAAAATAAAAAAMAAACTTGATTGATTGATTGTCTGCCACAGTTTCTTGCCTACTAACAGTCCCTCTTTCTTATGGACAAACATTCTTCAWCAGACAGGATATAATTCTGTTAGTTATAATTCTACGTTAAATGTATACATTTAGTCATTATTCATAAAATTCCCATAACACATACAGATGACACATCTTCTCAGCATCAGCCTGGAAATACAAGTGGGATCAGCTGCAGAACCAGCCCACATATACTTGACATACTTCTGAACAGGTGTGCGTATGCTCATCTCTCTACCTTGCTCTTGGAGAGCTGTTCCACGTTGGATGCCAGATCGTCCGCCTCCATCTTGGCATCACCCAGCTGCTTCTCCACCTTGGCACAGGATGCCCGGTCAGACTCCAGCTCCTCGATACGAACCTGGGAGAAGACATGGGCATAGACAAAGAGATCAATGGATATTTTCAGCTTMTGATCTATGATCTTTGTAATCTATTGAGAAATGTAATAGTATTATATTCATGAGAAATTGCTGTTAGTATTTCTAGACCCGATTTTACATTCATACCTGTTATTCCTTGATCTTTTTCTGGAGCTGAATGGTCAAGGCTTGTTCATCTTCAATCTTGGTGGTGATCTGGTTAATCTCAAAGTCTTTCCTGATTCGAAAGAAGAGTAGATTACATTCATATTTTTTAATTGATCATTGACCAGAGAACTGATCAGTCTTCAATCAAGTAGATTGTTCTCACTTGGTCAGCTTCTATTCAAGTTGCTGCTTGTCATTCTGCAGGTCCATGACAGACTCCGTGGATAGCTTCAGGTCCCCCTCCAGCTTGCACTTGACCCATTCCAGGTCCATGCGCARCTTCTTCTCTTGCTCCAAACAACCTTCCTGCTGTTTTAGGGAAGATTATGGGGAATGTCAAAGTTTAGGTGGCTGGAGAAAAAAAATTAACGAAGAAATCTAWTAACAGGCAATACGATGTGGCATTGTATCAAAACAAAAATTACCTTTTTGCAACATGGTCAGGTACTTCCTGTCAGAGTTGTGAATGTGTGCCTGAGTGAGTGCAGGGCCATGGTCAGGCAGGGTGTCGGGGGTGGCAGGGTGAATGGGTGGTCGCTGTGGTATGATTGCATTTCAGACGTGACTCTGTGCTCATTGCCTCTCAAACGTGAGCGCCTATGTGTTTATTTAGAAACTAAAGCCCTCTGTTAGACGGCAGGCTATAATCCTCTGTCACCCACCACATATCKCTTCTATGTGCTCACTTAGAACTGCAGGCGCCTGGAACAAAAGCGGCTAGGGGCCACGGGGCAGGCGGGGGTACTTTTATGGTGGGCCCGAGCAGCTGCTACTTGACACATGTCMCCACCTGGCTCTAAGGACACCATCAGCATTGTTTAATTTAGGGAGAGCAGAGAGGGGTGGGGAGGAATGTGTGTGAGCGAGGGGGGAATGGGTTCAATATTAACATGYGGGCCACACACTTGCAAGGCAACCATACATGGACAAGCACACGCCTCACACACACTGCTAACACTCCTGACAACACTCCTGCACTCCAAAGAGATAATACAGTACCTCCCCAATATTCTAGGACAACTGACTTCATTTAGGTACTTTACTAGAGCACTTGACATTATCAAATCAAATTAAGCCATGATCTGTTARCTTCTGGCCATCCCATTCTGGAGCTCTATCCTCAGCTGACAGCCTGGAGCAGCGTGAGGACCTTGGCTAGACGCTCATCCTTRATCTCCTCCAGCTGCCCCAGCAGACCTGCCTTAAATGTGTTAAATAACACCTAGAGAAGGAGAACCCCATCCAGACCCAGTCAGGAAGATCACATACTGTGCCTTGCAAAAGTATTCATCCCCCTTGGCGTTTTTCTATTTTGTTGTATTACAACCTGTAATTTAAATGGATTTTTATTTGGATTTCATGTAATGGACATACACAAAATAGTCCAAATTGGTGAAGTGAAATTAAGAAAATTACTTGTTTCAAAAAGAAAATAATGGAAAAGTGGTGCGTGCATATGTATTCACCCCTTTGCTATTAAGCCCCTAAATAAGAGCTGGTGCAAACAATTACCATCAGAAGTCACATAATTAGTTAGATTGTACACAGGTGGACTTTATTTAAGTATCACGGTCTCAGTATATATACACCTGTTCTGAAAGATTCCCGGTCTGCAACACCACTAAGCAAGGGGTACCACCAAACAAGTGGCACCATGAAGACCAAGGAGCTCTCTAACAGGTCAGGGACAAAATTGTGGAGAAGTACAGATCAGGGTTAAAAAAAATATCAGAAACTTTGAACATCCCACGGAGSAACATTTAAATCCATTATTAAAAGATGGAAAGAAAATGCCAAGAGAGGGCCAGCCACCAAAACTCACGGACCAGGCAAGGAGGGCATTAATCAGAGAGGAAACAAAAAGACCAAAGATAACCCTGAAGGCGCTGCAAAGCAGAGATTAGAGTATCTGTCCATAGGACCACTTTAAGCTGTACACTCCACAGAGCTGGGCTTTATGGAAGAGTGGCCAGAAAAAAATAAGCAAACACCTTTGGTGTTCGCAAAAAGGCATGTGGGAGACTCCCCAAACATATGGAAGAAGGTACTCTGGTCAGAGGAGACTAAAATGTAGCTTTTAGGCCATCAAGGAAAACACTGTCTGGCGCAAACCCAACACCTCTCATCACCCCAAGAACAACATCCCCACAGTGAAGCATGGTGGTGYCAGCATCATGCTGTGGGGATGTTTTTCATAAGCAGGGACTGGGATACTGGTCACAATTGAAGGAATGATGGATGGCGCTAAATACAGGGAAATTCTTGAGGGAACATATTTGAGTCTTCCAGAGATTTGAGACTGGGATGGAGGTTCACCTTCCAACAGGACAATGACCCTAAGCATACTGTTAAAGCAACACTTGAGTGGTTTAAGGGGAAACATTTAAATGACTTGGAATGGCCTAGTCAAAGCCCAGACCTCAATCCAATTGAGAATCTGTGGTATGACTTAAATATTGCTGTACACCAGCGGAACCCATCCAACTTCAAGGAGCTGAAGCAGTTTTGCCTTGAAGAATGGGCAAAAATCCCATTGGCTAGATGTGCCAAGCTTATAGAGACATACCCCAAGAGACTTGCAGCTGTAATTGCTACAAAAGGTGCCTCTACAAAGTATTGACTTTGGGGGGCTGAATAGTTATGCACGCTCAAGTTCTGTTTTGTGTTATTTCTTGTTTTTTTTTCACAAAATATTTTGCATCTTCAAAGTGGTAGTCATGTTGTGTAAGTCAAATGATACAAACCCCCACAAAAAATATATTTTATTTCCAGGTTGTAAGGCAACAAAATAGGAAAAATGACAAGGGGGGAATACTTTAGCAAGCCACTATACAACTTCATTTGCCTATAGATCCAATGTGTGTTTATGTGATTAATTGACCAAACACACATGTAAAGCCTCAGCCTTCTACCTTAGTGTGTCCAAACTTGTACTGGTTGTGGTCGACCTCGAGGGACCCGAGCAGTTTCTCTGTTGCTTTCCTGCTGTCCACAAACGCATCATCAGGGATGGCATGTGGGTTCAGGATGCGATAGCTGTGAGTAAAAAGAAAACATTGTATATGATTTATTCCAATTTTATTTTTATATGTGTGTTGTGGGAATGAAAGTGTGTCATCACACTCACCACTGTTTGAACTCTGCATAGATTATGTGGTTTGGAAATCTCTTCCTGCAGTTCCTGACACCCTCCAGCAAACCGTTCCAGCGAAGCTGGTGCAGCTTCAAGAAGGCATCCATGATCACTGCAGAGGACCGGGGGAGAGGGGGTTATCAATCAGAGAGAAAACGCTCTCTGGAGCACTTACAGTAAATAACATATGTTCCTACGATTTCCTAGGCACTCAGAATTCATTGGATCTCAGTTGAATGCTGTACCTGGAGTCTTGGTCTCGTTGGGGATAAGGCTAAGGACAAAGTGAGTGCAGCAGAGGTTAGTCATCAGCTTGTTCAGATTCTTATTCAGAGCGACATAAAGTAAGTGCATTTATCTATGTCACGCCCTGATCTGTTTCACCTGTCCTTGTGCTTGTCTCCACCCCCTCCAGGTGTCGCCCATCTTCCCCACTTATCCCCTGGGTAGTTCGTCTTGTCTTGTTTGTTCAAGCCTACCAGCGTTTTGTCTCAGCTCCTGTTTTTCCCCAGTCTCTTTTTCTCGTCCTCCTGGTTTTTGACCCTTGCCTGTCCTGACCCTGTACCCGCACACCTGACCACTGCCTCTCTGACCCTGAGCCTGCCTGCCGTCCTATACCTTTGCTCCACCTCTGGATTACCGACCTCTGCCTGACCTGAGCCTGCCTGTCGTCTTGTACCTTGGCCTCTACTCTGGATTATCAACCCRTGCCTGCCTTGACCTGTCGTTTGCTTGCCCCTGCACTTGGGTCTTACCTTGATTCCTGATAATCTAGGTGAGACAACCACATATCACAGTCAAATATACAGGATACAAACATTCCATTTTAGCTAAACAATGGATATATTGGTCCCGTGTGGCTCAGTTGGTAGAGCATGGCGCTTGCAACGCCAGGGTTGTGGGTTCATTCCCCACGGGGGGACCAGGATGAATATGTATGAACTTTCCAATTTGTAAGTCGCTCTGGATAAGAGCGTCAGCTAAATGACTTAAATGTAAATGTAAATATATATCGTTTTGCAAAAAACACATTTTCATACACATCTAAAATCTATTAATTAAAAGTCTGAGAATAAGAATATTTTACAAACACATGAAGGTACCCATAAGCAATACTTTCTGATGAATAAACACAAATMAGAAAAATGTGTGGATATAGTGTTTTCAAAATAAACTAGTCAATATCTAAGTTCTTGCTGGAGTTAATGAAAATATGCTCTCCTTCAGTTGTTGTGCACAGCTGAAGCTCTTCCATTGACTTCAAGGAGGAAACAGTATGTGATGCATATGAGAGTGGAGCCAGCAGAGACTTAAAGTGATGTTCATGTGATAATTTCCCTAAACATCACTACAAGTCTTAACTGTCTKRTTCTCAGCACTGGATAGATTATCTCTCAATGTAGAATCAGCTTCACTGCCTAACTAGCTATGTCCTTTCTGCTTGTTTATTAAACTGTAATACTTGTATAGTTTCACTGTCTACTAGATAAAGTATAAACTAGCATGATTGCATTATATTAGCTATATGATATACTTTGCGAGCAACTTACCAACAGACAAAGTTGTCCCTCTCACCTTATGTAGCTGTGACACACTGGGACGAGGCATCCTTCTTCCTCTTCTCCTTGCCTCCAGTCATTTGGTCTGAGTCAGAGCCAACATAGTTCTTATAGAGGCAGGCCAGCAGCTTGTTGGAGGGCTTCTGGAAGCACAACACCACCGTCTTATTCAACAGGTCATTGTTTTATCCAAGCAGCCAATGATGTTGTACGGTACCTGGAGTGTCAGGATGAAGTCAACCATTAACGTCTTAATAGTTTCTGTTTTCATATGGAGTACAAGATCATTACTATGCACCCTAAATCGAAAATAGGAGGACACATGGTTTTCTGGTATAGAAATGAGATACTCGGGGTACCACAAAATCCTGCTCTGCTTTTACTGAATATCACTGATATTGATGGATTGGGAAGCTCATGTGGCTAAAAGTTGCTCTAACTACTGCCAAAAGAGTCATATTGAGAGTTGTGGGTGAAAAATGAAACCTATACTGTTTGTCTGCATTGATTGCTGCTTGGGGTTTTAGGCTGGGATTCTGTATAAGCATTTTGACATCTGCTGATGTTAAAATGGCTTTATAAATACATTTGATTGCTTTGTGCCAATTGTATTGTTAAGAAACAATAAACTTCAATTGAAAAAAATATTATTACTTCTCTAAGACATGTCATTATGGAAGTTATATCAAATAACACTATCTAAAGTAATACAATAGTATACCATTGTTACATACTTACCACTTCAGCGTGGTGCATCACCTCATAGTGTGCCTCGTACTTGCGCTTCTTATCAGGTTGTGGCTTKTGGAAGTTAGCTGACTTTCCAATATGGTTGTCGTATAACTTGGCTTTAAAGCTGTTGTCTGTCGCCTTGGGGAACAAATTCAATCAATTTTTATTGGTCACATACACATGGTTAGCAGATGTTATTGTGAGTGTAGCGAAACGCTTGTGCTTCTAGTTCCGACAGTGCAGCAATATCTAACAAGTGATCTAACAATTGCACAACAACTACCTAATACACACAAATCTAAGTAAAGGAATGGAATAAGAATATATACATATAAATATATYMATGAYCAATGACCGAGTGGCATAGGCAAGATGCAATAGATGGTATAAAATACAGCATATACATATGAGATGAGTAATGCAAGATATGTAAACATTCAAGTGGAATTATTAAAGTGACTAGTGATCCATTTATTAAAGTAGCTAATGATTTGTATGTAGGCAGCAGCCTCACTGTGTTAGTGATGGCTGTTTAACAGTCTGATGGCCTTGAGATAGAAGCTATTTTTCAGTCTCTCAGTCCCAGCTTTGATGCCCTTGTACTGACCTCGCCTTCTGGATGGTAGCGGGGTGAACAGGCAGTGGCTCGGGTGGTTGTTGTCCTTGATGATCTTTTTGGCCTTCCTGTGACATGCACTCATCTTCAAGGATGGACATGATCCCACAGGGGCTGGAGAAACAAGGCTCAACTTAACATACAGTACAGATAGTGAATCTGAGATGCATCATGCAATCAAACACATTACAATACATAAAACAAATCCTGCAAACAGATACAGGTTCTTATCATAAAACATATCAGCAAGCAAACACATCCTTAGGTTCAATACCTCATCTGAGGTGGGATGTCAGTGCAATGTTTTTGAGAAGTGGTTGTTCCCCATACATTCTCTATGAGGTCAATGCCAGCCTGTAGGTTGAGCCCGAAGTCCATGAAGGTCCACTCAATGCCCTCCTGTTTGTACTCCTGCTGCTCCAGGATGAACATGTGGTGGTTGAAATACTGTTGCAGATTCCCATTGGGGAAGTTGATGCACAGCTGCTTAAAGCTGTTGAGCTGAAATGAAAGGGACATGGGTTCAGAATAAGCATATTTTTGTATATATATTTTTTATTTAACCTTTATTTAACTAGGCAAGTCAGCTAAGAACAAATTATTATGTACAATGACGGCCTACATATAGAGTGGAATAAAATCCTTGGATTTTAAGAATGCATAAAGCACTTCAGATTTTAGTCTTGTGATATGAAGCTTAAAAATTAACAGACCACACCCAAATGACGAACCGTCTGTTTTCTGCTAACTAGCAGTGAAAGATCCAGGTAGAAAGATGTTTGTTTGTGAATTGCCTCAAAAGATATCACCCTGTGAAAACTGTGGCGTGGATAGACCTACATCAAAGATCAAAGCCAGCTATTTCCAGCACTCCTATGAAGAACTGGCAAGGCAGGGATGTGTACAGGGTCTTGTTAATGCGTCCCACCAGCCATGTCAACATGCGACTATAAGTGGCTTTGGCTAGAGCTTCAACGGAATAGTTAACCTACAGCACCCAACCATATACAGTTGAAGTCAGAAGTTTACATACACTTAGGTTGGAGTCACTAATACTCGTTTTTCAACCACTCCACAAATTTCTTGTTAACAYACTATAGTTTTGGCAAGTCGGTTAGGACATCTACTTTGTGCATGACACAAGTAATTTTTCCAACAATTGTTACAAGACAGATTATTTCACTTATAATTCACTGTATCACAATTCCAGTGAGTCAGAAGTTTACATACACTTAGTTGACTGTGCCTTTAAACAGCTTGGAAAATTCCAGAAAATTATGTCATGGCTTTAGAAGCGTTGATAGGCTAATTGACATAATTTGAGTCAATTGCAGGTGTACCTGTGGATGTATTTCAAGGCCTACCTTCAAACTCAGTGCCTCTTTGCTTGCCATCATCGGAAAATCAAACAAATCAGCCAAGACCTCAGAAAAATAATTGTAGACCTCCACAAGTCTGGTTCATCCTTGGGAGCAATTTCCAAACGCCTGAAGGTACCCCGTTTATCTGTACAAACAATAGTACGCAAGTATAAATACCATGGACCTCACAGCCGTCATACCGCTCAGGAAGGAGACGCGTTCTGTCTCCTGGAGTGAACGTACTTTGGTGCGAAAAGTGCAAATCAATCCCAGAACATCAGCAAAGGACCTTGTGAAGATGCTGGAGGAAACAGGTACAAAAGTATCTATATCCACAGTAAAACGAGTGCTATTAGTCATAACCTGAAAGGCCGCTCAGCAAGGAAGAAGCCACTGCTCCAGAACCGCCATAAAAAGCCAGACTACGGTTTGCAACTGCACATGGGGACAAAGTTTGTACTTTTTGGAGAAATGTCCTCTGGTCTGATGAAACAAAAATAGAACTGTTTGGCCATAATGACCATTGTTATGTTTGGAGGAAAAAGGGGGAGGCTTGCAAGCCGAAGACACCATCCCAACCGTGAAGCACGGGGTGGCAGCGCTTTGCTGCAGGAGGGACTGGTGCACTTCACAAAATAGATGGCATCACGAGGAAGTAAATTATGTGGATATATTGAAGCAACATCCTCAAGACATCGTCAGAAAGTTAAAGCTTGGTCGCAAATGGGTCTACCAAATGGACAATGACCCCAAGCATACTTCCAAAGTTATGGCAAAATGGCTTAAGGACAACAAAGTCAAGGTATTGGAGTGGCCATCACAAAGCTCTGACCTCAATCCTATAGAAAATGTCTGGGCAGAACTGAAAAAGTGTGTGCGAGCAAGGAGACCTACAAACCTGACTCAGTTACACCAGCTCTGTCAGGAGGAATGGGCCAAAATTCACTCAATTTATTGTGGGAAGCTTGTGGAAGGCTACCTAAAACATTTGACCCAAGTTAAGCAATTTAAAGGCAATACTAACAAATACTAATTGAGTGTATGTCAACTTCTGACACACTGGGAATGTGAAATAAATCATTCTCTCTTCAATTATTCTGAAACGTCACATTCTTAAAACAAAGTGGTGATCCTAACTGACCTAAGACAGGGAATTTTTACTAYGATTAAATGTCAGGAATTGTGAAAAACTGAGTTTGAAAGTATTTGGCTAAGGTGTATGTAAACTTCCGACTTCAACTGTATGCACACACACACACAGGGTACACACAGGATACACAGCTGTCATTCGCATGGGTACTCCCTGTTGCTTGGATAGCAGATTCTATGGTCTGTGATGTGTTGAGTATTTGATTGATTAAGAACCTATCCCTGCTGGAATGCTAATCACGGAGCTAAATGAACACAAATTAACCTAAATTCACCGTACAGATGCAGTTGATTAATGTCCTTTGACTATGTGGTGGTGTTCGACGCTCTGTACCTTTACCACATACTCGTTCCCCACCTTCACACTGGGGTACAGGAGCCCCTTGATGAGGTCAGCTGAACTGACTTCCATTAGGGAGGAGGCTTTGTCAGCACCTGGACAAACATACAGAAGATGTTCATGATGAGACACACACAAGCATAACAATCTGTTGGTTGGAGGCTACAATGTATATGGTCCTGATCTGGTCTCTATGTATGTCTTGACTATTAGACAATAGTCAGTCCACTTTAGTGCAATGTCTCAAATTGGTAGTCCCCTTTACTTTCAGTGCCTTCAGCCTGTGGAGGAGAGTATCTTTGTCAATCAGAACTCATGTGATTGGGTCAACAAACACTGCAGCACTTTCTGAGTAGTATTGGATTTGATCCTAATTTAACAATAAGTTCTGGTTTCTTCTGAGACATGATCTGATAGTAGATATGGTAGCTCCTCTCCCCAGGTTATTGAAATATCACTCTGGATTTTCCAGAAAAATCTAAAAGTAAAGAAATCATAGTTAAATAAAATAAACAATAAATCATGGGCATACAGTGCATTCGGAAAGTATTCAGACCCCTTGACCTTTTCCACATTTTGTTACGTTAAAGCCTTATTCTAAAATGGATTCAATTGTTTTTTCCCCTCATCAATCTACACACAATACCCTATGATGACACAGCAAAAAGTTTTTATTTTTTATTTTGAAACAGTCTGTTGTTATCAACATCGGTACAGCCCCACCATTTACATTTTCTTCTCACTCCCTATTTTGATTTTTGATTTAGATTTTCCTCTTTAAACTTTTTATCAATTTTTATAAAAAGTTTAAAGAGGAAATTCTAAATAGGGAGTGAGAAGAAAATGTAAATGGTGGGGCTGTAACGATGTTGATAACAACAGACTGTTTCAAAAAGGAAAGACTTGTAAGACTTGAATGAATAAAAAGAATCATTAAAATAATTGAAAGGTAACAAAAGAGGGCTGTACACATGACAAATAAGAGCAGACTTTGAGCCACAAAGGACAGTAAGAATGAAAATGTACATTCACTTTTTAGATGCTCAATGATGGAGTATGACCAAGACACCATAAAGGAATAGGGAAAACATTGAGTGAGTTCTTATGACAAAAAAACACCAAAACATTTTTAAAAGGGGGAGGGAAACAAAATTCGGAATGCCATATTGACCTTACTCCTTTTTTAGCAGCTGCTTCCCCAAAAGCTGCTACAGTGGCAAAATACTGAATGACACATTTGGGGTTGGCAGTTTTGCCAGCACCAGATTCTCCGCTATAGGAGTGTGGGAAAAGTATTGGTAAGTAAGGAAGAGTGTGCATAAAACAGGTAAAAAAAATGCACAAATCAAGAAAATRACGCCTTACACTGCAYTCAAAGAAAAAATACCAGAATGTTCTCTCTGAAACAAAAACGAGTACCAAAAAAACTCCTGTTTTCACATCTTGAGATGTAACACATAAAAATTATATATATATATATAGTGGCGTACAGCAGGTCAGCCACCAGGGGAAGACTCGTCGAGGCCTGGTAACAGATGGAGTATACATCACGAGGCGGTGGCTCCATCTACTGGACGTGCCAGGTCTTGACGGGCTCTCCGGACAGGACTAATTGGGGCTGATTGGGAGCTGGTGAGTAATCAAGTGCGGAATGCTCACCAGCTGTGCAAGGCCCATAAAGCTGCCAGAAGGGCAGCATACAGGGAGGACTGGGGGAAGTAAAGTGACTTCTGTGTAGTTGGAGACGGTGCCCGAGGGAGTTTGTGTGCAAAACAGGATACAGCAAGAACCGGAGCCCAGAAGACGGTATCCCGGAGAGGCTCTCATGGGGGAGACCTATCCTTTTCTTCTGATTTATTATTTAATAAACACCCTTGAAACCGAGCTAATCATACTCTGTCCGTGTCTGATCTGTGTAAAACGTCTTGACCAAACCCCCTGGTCTGCCACAATATATATACAGTTGAAGTCAGAAGTTTACATACACCTTAGCCAAATACATTTAAACTCAGTTTTCACAATTCCTGACATTTYATCTTAGTAAAAATTGCCTTAGGTCAGTTAGGATCACCACTTTGTTTTAAGAATGTGAAATGTCAGAATAATAGTAGAGAGAATGATTTATTTCAGCTTTTATCTTTTTCATCACATTCCCAGTGGGTCAGAAGTTAACATACATTCAATTAGTATTTGGTAGCATTGCCTTTAAATTGCTTCACTTGGGTCAAACCTTTCAGGTAGCCTTCCACAAGCTTCGCACAATAAGTTGGGTGAATTTTGGCCCATTCCTCCTGACAGAGCTYGTGTAACTGAGTCYGGTTTGTAGGRCTCCTTGCTCGCACACYCRTTTTCAGTTCTGCCCAGACATTTTCTATAGGATTGAGGTCAGAGCTTTGTGATGGCCACTCCATTACCTTGACGTTGTTGTCCTTAAGCCATTTTGCCACAACTTTGGAAGTATGCTTGGGGTCATTGTCCAGTTGGAAGACCCATTTGTGACCAAGCATTAACMTCCTGACTGATGTCTTGAGATGTTGCTTCAATATATCCACATAATTTTACTTCCTCATGATGCCATATATTTTGTGAAGAGCACCAGTCCCTCCTGCAGCAAAGCATCCCCACAACATGTTGCTGCCACCCCCGTGCTTCACGGTTGGGATGGTGTTCTTCGGCTTGCAAGCCTCCCCCTTTTTCCTCCAAACATAACGATGGTCATCATGGCCAATCAAGTCTATTTTTGTTTCATCAGACGAGAGGACATTTCTCCAAAAAGTACGATCTTTGTCCCCATGTGCAGTTGCAAACAGTAGTCTAGCTTTTTTATGGCGGTTTTGGAGCGGTGGCTTCTTCCTTGCTGAGCGGCCTTTCAGGTTATGTCGACATAGRACTCGTTTTACCGTGGATATAGATACTTTTGTACCTGTTTCCTCCAGCATCTTCACAAGGTCCTTTGCTGTTGTTCTGGGATTGATTTGCACTTTTCGCACCAAAGTACGTTCATCTCCAGGAGACAGAACGCGTCTCCTTCCTGAGCGGTATGACGGCTGCGTAGTCCCATGGTGTTTTTACTTGCGTACTATTGTTTGTACAGATGAACAGGGTACCTTCAGGCATTTGGAAATTGCTCCCAAGGATGAACCAGACTTGTAGGGGTCTGCAATTATTTTTCTGAGGCTGATTTGTTTTGATTTTCCCATGATGTTAAGCAAAGAGGCACTGAGTTTGAAGGTAGGCCTTAAAATACATCCACAGGTACACCTCCAATCGACTCAAATTATGTCAATTAGCCTATCAGAAGCTTCTAAAGCCATGACATAATTTTCTGGAATTTTCCAAGCTGTTTAAAGGCACACTCAACTTAATGTATGTAAACTTCTGACTCACTGGAATTGTGATACAGTGAATTATAAGTGAAATAATCTGAAAATGTACTTGTGTCATGCACAAAGTAGATGTCCTAACCGACTTGCCAAAACTATAGTTTATTAACAAGAAATTTGTGGAGTGSTTGAAAAACAAGTTTTGATGACTCCAACCTAAGTGTATGTAAACTTCCGACTTCAACTGTATATATTGTTTTGTAGAAAAATGCTATAACAGTGGCTGTGTTTGGATGCTGAATACTGTAAGATTTCTCCCAAGCTGAACGTCACAATTTAACTTACTTTCTGCTTTAGTAACAGTATGTGAAATATCAGCAAACTATACAGGGTATACTGTAACAGTAATTACAACAAAACTTTCTGACATGGATTTAATTGTGTGATTGGTGGGGCGGCAGGTAGCCTAATCGTTAGAGCATTGAGCCAATAACTGAAGGCTGCTGGATCAAATCCCCAAGCTGACAAGGTAAAAACCTGTTGTTCTGCCCCTGAACAAGGCAGTTAACCCACTCTTCCCTGGTAGGCTGTCATTGTAAGTAAGAATTTGTTCTTAATTAACTCAAGGTTAAATGAGCATGGACTGATTCTCATGATCTGTTCAGATATGATACCGAGTAAGCTGTTACGAAAGGCTTGTGTACGTGCTACGTGTAGTGTAGTGCTACGTCACCATTTATTTTGGTAAAGCTTTAATTGAGTCAAGTCATATTCCATTACTGTCTGGAGTTTGTTAGTCCATTACTCTCCTTCTTGGTCTAATAACCCTTACACAGCCTGGAGGTGTGGGTCATTGTTCTTTTGAAAAACAAATGATAGTCCCACTAACGCAAACCAGATGGGATGGCGTATCGCTGCAGAATGCTGTGGTCGCCATGCTGGTTAAGTGAGCCTTGAATTCTAAATAAATCACTGACATTGTCCCCAGCAAAGCACCCCCACACCATCACAACTCCTCCTCCATGCTTCACAGTGGGAACCATACATGAGGAGATCATCTGTTCACCTACGCGGTTGGAACCAAAAATCTCACATTTGGCCTCATCAGACCAAAGGACATATTTCCATTGCGCGTGTTTCCTTGCCCAAGCAATTATATTCTTATTATTTATGTCCTTTAGTAGTGGTTTCTTTGCAGAAATTCAACCATGAAGGCCTGATTCACACAGTTTCCTCTGAACAGTTGAAGTTGAGATGTGTCTGTTACTTGAACTCTGTGAAGCATTTATTTGGGCTGCAATTTCTGAGGCTGGTAACTCTAATGAACGTATCCTCTGCAGCAGAGGTAACTCTGGGTCTTCCTTTCCTGTGGTGGTCATCATGAGAGCCAGTTTCATATAGCGCTTGATGGTTTTTGTGACTGCACTTGAAGAAACTGTTGTTTCTCTTTGCTTATTTGAGCTGTTCTTGCCATAATACCACCCTTACCTTGTCACAACACAACTGATTGGCTCAAAAGCATTAAGAAGGAAAGAAATTCCATAAATTAACTTTTAACAAGGCACACCTGTTAATTGAAATGCATTCCAGGTGACTACCTCGTGAAGCTGGTTGAGAGAATGCCAAGTGTGCAAAGCTGCCATCAAGGCAAAGGGTAACTTGTTTAACACTTTTTTGGTTTCTACATGATTCCATATGTGTTATTCATAGTTTTGATGTCTTTACTATTATTCTACAATGTAGAAAATAGTAAAAAAATTAAGAAAATCCCTTGAATGAGCCGGTGTGTACTGTAGATAATTGACAGAGCACAGAAGCCTTGTTTAGGTGTGTCAGCATGGCCATGTCCTTTATCATGTCAAACTTAGGAGGATTAATTTGCTGGATGTCCTCCTCTTTCACTGTAAGACTGTAGAGCTGGGAAGAGGAAGGAGGAAGAGGCAATGCAGTGAGACTGGTGCAATGGGCAAGGGTGAACTGGGGAGGTCTGCTTCTGTTGTCATATATATTCTGCTATCATATCATATTCAGTCACTGCAAACTATATACCATTTTATTATTAAAAACAATTCATAGTGATGTATCAAAATAAATTATTATATATATTATTAGTATTTTATTCTATCTATAAACACTTGCAAAGAAATTAAGGGTTGATGCATGGTAGTATTTTCTGATTGTGTGTCAACTGTAGTGTCAAATCCCTGAGCGCAGCACTCACCTTTCTTCTATCTTTGATCTCAACGATAACATTGTCTCCGTCGAGCTGCTTGTTCTCATCCTCAATGTAAGCCTCCTTTTCGTCTGGAACCCATGCTCGCGTTTTACCATCAAACGAGATGATTTGCGCAGCCAGCAACTCCAGATCAGTTTTTCGTAGAAAAGGACCAGCCCCTCCGAACTTATTCGCYTCAAAGCAGGACATGATGGCACTGGCAACTCCACACGCAGACGTACCCGACGCACTGACAGGAGAGATTTATCAAACTCCTTTGTATTATTTTGTTACATTTTTTCCTCATTCAAGGGTTTTTCTTATTTTACTATTTTATACATTGTAGATGTATAGTGAAGACATCAACATTTACAATTCGCGCGTAATATAACGAGTATATCCATTCTTGACAATATACGAAAAAGTTGTTTTAGCAGAACAGAAATATCAAGATACGTTTTTTAGCAAGAATAAATACATTGTATGAAAAATTAAACATGAGAAACAACTACACATGGATATGGTACCGGTGCGTAGTGACAAAAAACAACACCAAAAAAAACAGACGAGTTGGAAGTTGTAAACTGACCTCAGGGTGCACACAACATGATTACTATTATTAGAGGTTTGTGCTCGTTTTATTGTCTTTCTCAAGGTCACTGTCAGAGTAGACCCGTCCCTAATTAGCATATTCCTCCTCCATCGCCTATTGGTGGTGACCCCGTGTCTCAATTGACACAAAAGGAAAGCAACGTTTTAATCTTTGAGTTAACTCGAGGGCTATTTTTATAGCTGTGTTATTTTATGTAGGGTACATATGGAGATGTGGTAGACAGAAATACAATATGATTGAGCGTGCTTTTATACACGTTGGAGTCATTGTTAGCTGTGGAACCACAATSTACTTGATGCAGGATGAAAATGCGTAATTGCTATTAGCTAGACTGAAACACAATACGTTTTTATTGATCCTCTGCTTAAAGTCCCTGCGAATTTGTAAACCCAAGGGGTTTAAAAAGTGAAAATGCAATTGAGCAGATAGGTCTATAAAAGTGTCATCCTGAAATCTATTCTAAATAATTGTCTTATTACACAATAGTTAACTCATAGTCATTTACAGTTAAATAGTTTATTAACAATTATTTACAGTTATTTTTGCATGTGAAAGCAATTGTCAGGTAGGCCTATATTATACAGAATAGACACTCATCACTATTATATACACTCCCCTGCGGATTTATTTGGACAGTGGAGCTAAAACTTTCAGTCTGGCTCTATAATCCAGCATTTTGGATTTGAGATCAAATGTTTTATTTTATGTTTATTTGGTGGTATTTTCATACTTATCTGTTTTACCCTTTAGAAATGAAAGCACTTTATGTATCTTGTCCCCCCATTTTGATTCCAAGATGGCGTAGCAGTCGGACGTGTGTTTTGTCTTGTCCCGTGTAAATAATCGTTTTCCTCGTTTTTTCCGTTTATATTTTAATCTCACTTTCCATCTACGGACTGAATATACTCTCCTGCAACCCCCAACACCCAATGTGGTACYGATCTGCTATTTTTATACTTTAGAACCGGAACCCCCATCAGAAGCTAGCCAGCTAACTAACTACTAGCTAGTTATCAGTTAGTCACTGCTAGTGGTCTTTACCGTTAACTCGGACACCAGCCAGCCTCAGCTTGGTCAATACATGCCAGTCTGCACAGCGCGATATCAACCCAGAGAATATCGGACTGCTTTTTCTCTACCAAATCTCCAGATTACTACCGCAAGCTCTGGACCTTTACACCGATCAGATAGCTAGCTGCAATCTGAGTGGCTACTCCTGGCTAACGTCTCTGTCCCGAAGCAAGCAACAGTTAGCCTTGAGCTAGCCTCGAGCTAGGCCAATCTCCCGGCTAGCCGAAGAGGTCCTCCGGCTAATTCTTGTGCTACAATAATATTTTGCCAATTGGCCTGGACCTTTTTTTTGCCGACACAGAGCCCTGCCAATCCATCACAACTGGTCTAAATCAGCTACAAGCTAATTTAGCCATTTTTTGCCGCTGCTAGCAGCTTTTACCTTCTGCACAGACACCAGCCCTGTTATTAGCCTGGAATATACTCACCAATTTACCAGCATCGGACTGTCTCTCGACAACAACGCCGGATTCCTGCCGTAATCCCTGAGCCACTACTTCTGATCCTCACAGCTAGCTTGCAGCTAGCGCCAACTGCCACGAAGCTAGCACCAGTTAGCAAACACAATTCTACAATTCACAACCTCTCTTTCGCCATCGCCATCCCGGCTTGGATTCTCTGTCGACACGACCACGTCTGAGCAGACCCCCCGTCTGAGCAGACCACCCCCCGGGCTACTAACTTTAAACGCCGCGTGCTAGCTTAGTGGAGGCCTCCCTGCTCCATCTAGGCTGCCCCTGGACACTATGATCACTTGGCTACATAGCTGATGCCTGCTTGACTGTCCATTAATTCACGGTACTCCATTCTGTTTATTTGTGTTTTATATCTGTCGGCTCTGTGCTTTAACTCAGGATCTGTGTGTAGTTAATCCGACCCTCTCTGCCTAGTCGTCGCCATTTTTACCTGTTGTTGCTGTGTGTAGACTAGCACCCTGTTATTGCTGCTGTTATCTTACCTGTTGTTTTAGCTAGCTCTCCCAATCAAGACCTGCAATCACTTTATGCCTATTGTATGTCTCTCTCAAATATCAATATGCCTTGCATACTGTTGTTCAGGTAGTTATCATTATCATTGTTTTGGTTTGCAATGGACCCCGTAGTTCACATCTCCGTACCTCTGATACCTCCTTTGTCCCACCCCCCACACATGCGGTGACCTCACCCATTGAGACCAGCATGTCCAGAGATACAACCTCTCTTATCATCACCAGTGCCTGGGCTTGCCTCCGCTGTACCCGTGCCCCACCATACCCCTGTCTGCACATTATGCCCAGAATCTATTCTACCACGCCCATAAATCTGCTCCTTTATTTCTTTGTCCCCAACGCTCTAGGCGACCAGTTTTGATAGCCTTTAGCCGCACCCTCATCCTACTACTCCTCTGTTCCTCGGGTGATGTGGAGGTAAAACCCAGGCCCTGCATGTCCCAGTCACCCTCATTTGTTGACTTCTGTGATCGAAAAAGCCTTGGCCTCATGCATGTCAACATCAGAAGCCTCCTCCCTAAGTTTGCCTTACTCACCGCTTTAGCACACTCTGCCAACCCTGATGTCCTTGCCGTGTCCGAATCCTGGCTTAGGAAGGCCACCAAAAATCTGGGTTCCATAACCCAACTATACACTTTCCGTCAAGATGAAACTGCAAAGGGGGAGGAGTTGCAATCTACTGCAGAGATAGCCTGCAAAGTTCTGTCATACTTTCCAGGTCTATGCCCAAACAGTTTCGAACTTCTAATTTTAAAAATAATCTCTCCAGAAATAAGTCTGTCACTGTTGCCGCCTGCTACCGTCGACCCCTCAGCTCCCAGCTGTGCCCTGGACACCATCTGTGAATTGATCGCTCCCCATGCTAGCTTCAGAGTTTGTTCTGTTAGGTGACCTAACCTGGGATATGCTTAACACCCCGGCAGTCCTACAATCCAAGCTTGATGCCCTCAATCTCACACAAATCATCAAGGAACCCACCAGGTACAACCCTAAATCCGTAAACATGGGCACCCTAAGACATTATCCTGACCAACCTGCCCTCCAAATACACCTCTGCTGTCTTCAATCAAGATCTCAGCGATCACTGCCTCATTGCCTGTATCCGCCACGGGTCCGCGGTCAAAACGACACCCTCATCACTGTCAAACGCTCCCTAAAACACTTCTGCGAGCAGGCCTTTCTAATCGACCTGGCCCGGGTACCCTGGAAGGATATTGACCTCATCCCATCAGTTGAGGATGCCTGGTATTCTTTAAAAGTTACTTCCTCACCATATTAGACAAGCATGCTCCGTTCAAAAAATGCAGAACCAAGAACAGATATAGCCCTTGGTTCACTCCAGACCTGACTGCCCCTCGACCGAGCACAAAAACATCCTGTGGCGAACTGCAATAGCATCGAAGAGGCCCCCGCGATATGCAACTGTTCAGGGAGTCAGGAAACAATACACGCAGTCAGTCAGGAAAGCAAAGGCCAGCTTTTTCAAGCAGAAATTTTGCATCCTGTAGCTCTAACTCCAAAAAGTTCTGGGATACTGTAAAGTCCATGGAAAACAAGAGCACCTCCTCCCAGCTGCCCACTGCACTGAGGCTAGGTAACACGGTCACCACTGATAAGTCCGTGATAATCGAAAACTTCACAAACAATTTCTCAATGGCTGGCCATGCCTTCCCCTGGCGACTCCAACCTTGGCCAAGT
>NC_036838.1:48534492-48611304 GCF_002910315.2 Salvelinus sp. IW2-2015
AAGATGAGATCCCAAGATTGGAAAAGCTGCCGCGGTATCCCCTCTTCAAAGGGGAGACACCCTGGACCCAAACTGTTACAGACTATATCATCCTGCCCTGCCTATCTAAGGTCTTCGAAAGCCAAGTCAACAAACAGATCACTGACCATCTCGAATCCCACCGTACCTTCTCCGCTGTGCAATCCGGTTTCCGAGCCGGTCACGGGTGCACCTCAGCCACGCTCAAGGTACTAAACGATATCATATAACCGCCATCGATAAAAGACATTACTGTGCAGCCGTCTTCATCGACCTGGCCAAGGCTTTCGACTCTGTCAATCACCATATTCTTATCGGCAGACTCAGTAGCCTCGGTTTTTCTAATGACTGCCTTGCCTGGTTCACCAACTACTTTGCAGACAGAGTTCAGTGTGTCAAATCGGAGGGCATGTTGTCCGGTCCTCTGGCAGTCTCTAATGGGGGTACCACAGGGTTCAATTCTCGGGCCGACCTCTTTTCTCTGTATACATCAATGTGTTGCCTCTGCTGCAGGCGATTCCCTGATCCACCTCTACGCAGACGACACCATTCTATATACTTCCGGCGCTTCCTGGACACTGTGCTATCGTAACCTCCAAACGAGCTTCAATGCCATACCAACACTCCTTCGTGGGCCTCCACTGCTCTTAAACGCTAGTAAACCAAAATGCATGCTTTTCAACCGTTCGCTGCCTGACCCGCACGCCCGACTAGCATCACCACCTGGACGGTTCCGACCTAGAATATGTGGACATCTATAAGTACCTAGGTGTCTGGCTAGACTGCAAAACTCTCCTCCAGACTCATATCAAACATCTCCAATCCAAAATCAAATCAAGAATCGTCTTTCTATTCCGCAACAAAGCCTCCTTCACTCACGCCGCAAACTTAGCCCTAGTAAACTGACTCTCTACCGATCCTCGACTTCGGCGATGTCATCTACAAAATGCTTCCAATACTCTACTCAGCAAACTGGATGCAGTTTATCACAGTGCCATTCGTTTTGTTCTAAAGCACCTTATACGACCCACCACTGCGACTGTATGCCCTAGTCGGCTGGCCCTCGCTACATGTTCGTCGTCAGACCCACTGGCTCCAGGTCACTACAAGGTATGCTAGGTAAAGTGCCGCCTTATCTCAGTTCACTGGTCACGATGGCTACACCCACCCGCAGCACGCGCTCCAGCAGGTGTATCTCACTGATCATCCCTAAAGCCAAAGACCTCATTTGGACGCCTTTCTTCCAGTTCTCTGCTGCCTGCGACTGGAACGAATTGCAAAAATCTCTGAAGTTGGAGACTTTTATCTCCCTCAACAACTTTAAAAATCTGCTATCCGAGCAGCTAACCTATCGCTGCAGCTGTACATAGTCCATCTGTAAACTACCCACCCAATTTACCTACCTCACCCCCCATAACTGCTTTTATTTATTTACTTTTCTGCTCTTTTGCACACCAGTATCTTTCTTGCACATGTCATCTGATGATTTATCACTCCAGTGTTTAATCTGCTAAATTGTAATTATTCGATTTATTGCCTACCTCATGCCTTTTGCACACATTGTATATAGATTCTCTTTTTTTTTCTTTTTTCTACCATGTTATTGACTGTTTATTGTTTACTCCATGTGTACTCTGTGTTGTCCTGTTCACACTGCTATGCTTTATCTTGGCCAGGTCGCAGTTTGCAAATGAGAACTTGTTTCTCAACTAGCCTTACTGGTTAAATAAAGGTGAAATAAAATAAAAATAAAAATTTGAAGGTGTCATAAATATTTGGAGAAATTCACTTATAGTGTATTAAATTTAGTCAAAGGTATTTGGTCCCATATTCCTAGCACGCAATGACTGCATCAAGCTTGTTGGATGCATCAAGCTTGTTGGATGCGTTTGCAGTTTGTTTTGATTGTTTTTCGGATTATGTTGTGCCCAATGCCCCTGAGCAAGGCAGTTAACCCACTGTTCCCCGAGCGCCGAATACGTGGATGTTGATTAAGGCAGCCCCCCGCACCTCTCTGATTCAGAGGTGTTGGGTTAAATGCGGAAGACACATTTCAAAGTGTCCCAGAATTGACAAAGCCAGATTCCAGCATTTCTGAATGAAAGGATTCATTGTTAGAAATATCTAATTGTTAAACAGGCACAGTAGCACACTTTCATGTTCCAGTGCTGTAGCCACAGCAGTACTGAAGAAGTGTCCAAAATGTGATTGGGATACATTTTCTATTTCCTCATTTTAAGACACAGTACAAACAGAGAGAGTACACAAATTACAGGGTTAAGATCTTCTCATGTATGAGAGTGCAGGGCTCCATTGTGACGATAGGAGAAAACAAAGTCCTACATGGGAATCTAGGATTAAGAGGCAGCCATCTTTGTTGATAGCACTATCTCCTGCCATGGGAGGGCGAGAGGTGTTGCGTTGATGGCTTAAACTTTCTTGGGCATCTGTTAGATATAGCAGGCCAGAGCTATTTCAGGACAGTTTAGCACAGGAGGCTGCTGAGGGGTGAACGGCTCATAATAATGGCCGGAACGGCGCAAATGGAATGGCATGACTCAAATAAAACCACGTGATGTATTTGTTACCATTCCACGAACTTCGCTCCAGTCATTACCACGAGCCCGTTCTCCCAAATTAAGGTGCCACCAACCTGCTGTGCACTTTAGAGTAGTGGTGGCTGTGTTGCGTACTGTGTGAGTAAAAACAAGCTGGCATGATGATGAACAAATGAGAGTGATGAATCCCCAAAGTCCACCGATGTTGCTTTAGAACACTGTATGTAATGTTCTGTAGTGTAGCATGGACCTTCCCAGCATGCCTATGTAGTGCCGCCCACACTGCATCCCAATGCAACAGCTGAGTCCTGAAAACAACAGCTCTCCTTACATCCTGAAAATACTCTACCAAAATGCCCATATTTTGATTATAGACTGTATGCTTGTGTGTTTACTGGCCCAACAGTAAGGTGATCTCAATGTGGAGAGCCAATGTAGTCACCTGGGACATCAGGACAAGACCTGAATCCCAGGAATCAGACCTGGGATGTTCTGAAGGGCCAGTTGTTTTAGATCTTTGTTCACAGAATGCCATGTGTTAAGACAGAGGGATCCAAAGAGATTGAGATTTACGAGTGCACTACATTCAGCAGTGTTAAACACCACACATGCTCTTTGTCTCTCTCTTACTCTCTCTCCACCTCACACATGCACACAATTACACAATAACAAAAGTAAGATCTGTTGATCAAACTCTTACCCCTTTTCTGTTAGTGAGAAGAATACAACATCCACTACTTTTCCATTCTAGATAAGCAAAACCGAGCGGCACAGACACCGTGGTGGACGTAAATGTTCTATTCTATATTTGATTGGGTGATCATTTTTCTGTAATCGCCCAGTGATTGTCTACAAAAGCTGGCATCAACTGTAGAAGCTCAAGTTTAGCAATCAATTTATCAGAGAGGAGACACAAAGATGGTCACACAGGCCAAAGCCTCAATCATTCCTCTGTTAGAGCTCCCTCCATGCCACCTTCTACTGAGCAGCTATTGCCCACACAGGCAACAATAACATGATCAGTCTTTTAGCAACTCGTTTGGTTGAGATACAGTACCTCTGCCATTACCCCCTGTCTTCAAACAATGGTATCTCTTTCATTGTGTTAAGTCTCTGTCTGTGCGCCCGGCCTTGCCCGAGCAGGCCCGGGGTATGGAAGCCCTCAACTGTTTTTCTATTTCCAGAGCATGGAGGCATACCTCAGCCTCGCCGGCCCATCAGAGACAATGGGCATGCTGCCTTATCTAAACACAGCCCTGCAGACAATCCAACGCACTCTGGGATCCCACTGACAGCCTGTTTCCGCCTCCCCATTAAGCACGGAGACTGACTAGAGAAGAGGAGAGGGATTAACAAGGCAAAGCAAACACTTACAGTACAGGCAAATATTACTCAAGTTATCAGTGGACACTATAAAAGTTCCAAAACAAGGAGTAGTCCACTTGTTGTTGGTATTGTGCATGTTACATGACAATTGAGTTATTGTCAACTTGTCTTGTGTATTTTGGGCATAAATATGAAAGTATTGAAAGATGATCTCCATAATATTGGAGATTTAGTAGTAGCTTAACATATAAAAATATGTCTTATACTGTGGGCCTTGGTTTCAGTTGCTCTGCCTGACCTACAATAGACTTGGAGGCTATTTGTCTGGCTGCTTGTGAGAGCTGCAGTATGTGACCATACGACATCTCATTGTCAGGGTAGACGCATCTCCACCTATTTTACAAGCAGGCAGGCGTGCCTCTGGGGCCCCTGTGGATCCTTTAAACAGGCCCATGGGGTACAGGTGGCTACACAGACCTGGGACAGGGATTTGGCCACTATGGTGTTTTGATATGAGATATGAAATCTCTGGTGACAGTATGCCAGTGGGCCAGTGTCAAACCATAAACCAACAAGGATGTGTGACTGGTGCACAGGGTCTCTTTCACAGTTTACACAGTCTCCAAGTCCTGACCTATTCCCGCATACTTGTATATGCACCCACACATGCACGCTAGCGTGCACACACACACACACACACACACACACACACACACACACACACACACACACACACACACACNACACACACACACACACACACACACACACACACACACACACACACACACACACACACACACACACACACACACACACACACACACACACACCATAAGACAATGGCACCTGTCTCTCACGGCAACTGCTCAAACACAGACACAACTGACCGTCTGAGACGGTGCATGTGTTAAAGTGACAAATTACTTCAAGAGCAGACAGACACATCCATAAAGATCGAATCGGTGGGTTTGGAGTCCCGTGAAATTACAAGTGTCACTTAAATGCTCAATTCCATTGTTGCATGGTGACTGCCTGATTAGATTGCATGTGAGTATTCACACTCTAACAGTACATTTACACCAGCGCCTGTGGCAGCAGTCTGAACAAAGTTGTCAAACTGTGAATTTCAGTTTCAAGCAGAGGGGTTGAACGTTTTTACACCATGATGATCAGTGTGTCCCGGCAATTCACCCCACTGATGAGGCTGGTTAAGTATCTCTTTATGTAATTCTGGAATAGATAGCACATATTAACTATTTTGGAGGTTGATATAATACTTTACAGTAATTAGGTTTGCAAAATTCTGGTAACTTTCCAAAAATTCCCTGGTTTTCTAGAAATCCTGGTTGGAGGATTCCAGGTTCCCCTGCATATTCCCTCTCAATTCCTGAAAACCTCCAACCAGGATTTCAGGAATGTTGCTAAAGCTAATGCCACCCTAACAGTAATCTATCTATCTATGATGATTAACAACATAATCTCGGTTTTCCAGATGCAAAATTCTCATGAAAGTTTGTTACTTCCCAGAACCTGTCCACGAGATGTTACTAACACAACTGGTTGACAGATTGACTCCTGTCATGTTAGTAGTCTAGCCAGCAGGGGGCACCTTAACACAATCTATTTTATTCTGTCAATGATCACAACAACACTGCTTCCCTGGTTCTGTGAAATAATTCAGCTTCTGCCAGTCGTAAACAATTTATCTAAGCTTTACCAGAGCTATACTCTGTTCTATACTCTGTCTGTTCTGTGTGTAGAGGTCGGGAGGAGCTGTGTGATGTCCCAGTAGCCAGTAGCAGCAGGTGAAGGGATTCCTGGGGGGAAGGAGAAGCCCTGCACCACATCCCCTGAGGTGTAACATTAGGATCAGTTGGCATCCTGAGAAGTGTTACTTCCTGGCAGCAGGCCAGACAGTTGAACAGACACTGACAGAAGTGTGTCTCAATACTCAATATAGCACACAATACCATATTACATTATCCTTTAAACATTTACGGTAAATTGTTTTCTTGAGTGACAGTAAAGATTTGTGTCCTGTTCAAGGAGAACTTTGAATGTGTTATTTTACCTGTTGAGAGCATGACGCATGAAAGGTGAAAGGTAATCTATCTAATATGATTTGTCAAACTTGTATTTGAATGAATAACTATACAGCCTAACAGATTACTTCTGAATGCAGCCAGCCGCATGACAAGTTAGCAGAAAGAAAAGCAGGAGACTGAACAGCTAATATCATTTTTGTAGACTCAGTCTGCTGCAACAATGCAGACTGTATCACAACCGCCCGTGATTGGGAGTCCCATAGGGCGGCACACAATTGGCCCAGCGTCGCCCTGGTTTGGCCGGTGCAGGCCGTCAATGTAAATAAGAATTTGAAAATGAAATGCTTCCCTCTACTGCAACAATGTTTCCCTCTACTGCAACAATGTTTCCCTCTACTGCAACAATGCTGCCCTCTACTGCAACAATGCTGCCCTCTCCTGCAACAATGCTGCCCTCTCCTGCAACAATGCTGCCCTCTACTGCAACAATGTTTCCCTTTACTGCAACAATGTTTCCCTCTACTGCAACAATGTTTCCTCTCCTGCAACCCTGCTGCCCTCTCCTGCAACAATGCTGCCTTCCTGCACACTGCTGCCCTCGCCTGCAACACCTGCTCCTCTCGCGGCAACCAATGTTTCCCTTTACTGCAACAATGTTTCCCCTTACTTGAACAATGTTTCCCTCTACTGCAACAATGCTGCCCTCTACTGCAACAATGCTGGCCTCCTCCTGCAACAATGCTGCCTCTCCTGCAACAATGCTGCCTCTCCTGCACAATGTTTTCCCTCTACTGCAACAATGCTGCCTCTCTGCAAAATGCTGCCCTCTCCTGCAACAATGCTGCCTCTCCTGCAACAATGCTGCCCTCTACTGCACAATGTTTCTTTACTGCAACAATGTTTCCCTCTACTGCAACAATGTTTCCCTCTACTGCAACAATGCTGCCCTCTACCTGCAACAATGCTGCCTCTCCTGCAACAATGCTGCCTCTCCTACAACAATGCTGCCCTCACTGCAACAATGTTTCCTTTACTGCACACATGTTTCTCCCTTTACTGCAACAATGCTGCCTCTCCTCACAATGCCAACAATGCTGCCCTCTCCTGCAACAATGCTGCCTCTACTGCACAATGCTGCCTCTACTGGAAGTCATGCTGCCGTCTACAGCAACAATCGTCGCCTCTATTGCAAACAAGGGGCTAACCACATATTTAATTTTTATTAACCTCACATAACCATATCATCGCACACCACGACACCCATCCATACATAGCCATCCATCCATCCATCCATCCATCCATCCATCCATCCATCCTTCCATCCATCCATCCATTACACATTTTGGTTTGTGACAGTGATGTTTTGTATTTAGCACAGTTCTCCTTGGGGGTGTTGTATGGATCTTCTTATGAAACCACAGTGATGAGAATATTGAGATGCTTGTAGTCTAAAAGTAGACCAGACAACCATACTGTTATATCTTGTGGATTTCAAAACCACCTTTTTATAACAAATCAATAATGATGAAACGGAAGACAGAAATTCAGCCCAACCATTTATCTAGAACGTGATCATTTACAACACATGCAAACCCCCATGATGCTCTGCGGCACAACTACAGCAAGTATGGAGGTGCAAGTGTTACAACCCTAATACCCATACAGTATGTGCAATTCAGAAATGTACATTTCATATATTCAATGTCATTCAATGGACTGAAAAAAAAAAACTAAGTCTAACTTCATGTCACAACCCCATTTCAACCCTAACCCAAGCCATAACCCTAACCATAATCCTAACCCTGGCTTCATGTCCACACCCCAGTTTAGCCAAAACCCTAACCCTAGCTTCATGTCCACATCCTGGTTTAGCCATAACTAATTTTCAACCCTGGCTCAACTCTTACCCTAATCCCTCCAAATAGGGCTCCTCCACCTCTGAATTCTCTGACTGTAATGATGAAGGCTTGTGGCAGCAGTACACTGCTTTTGGACCCCTGCAAGAGTAGCTGCTGCTTCTACAAAAGCTAATGGAGATGCAAATAAACAAATTGCCAGCAGAGGGATCCACGCTCTGCCATGACATCAATAATCAGTTGACTGGTCTGGTCGATCACAAATGACCTGAGGACAGACATGTGACAGATAAACAAACAGTGTGTTGCAAACAGCAGTGTTACCAGGTTTCTATTGATAAACCAGATTTACAAAACCCTGCTTCTGATCCATACTACAGAGCTTGTGAAAATTATGTTGTAAATGTGTTCTTATAAAAACCTACATTACACCTTAAGAATAGAAAACAGGCATCCAGTCAATTTTATCCCACACCAGTAACATGCCAAGCTTGTGTGGGCAATAACAACATGTGGGTGAAATTATCACACTAACTGTATGGTTGATGAACTACACAACTTTTCATCTGATAAAACTGACCAGTTTGAGTAATGGCAACTCTTAGAAATAGTCTTTCCACTTTCAATAGGTTTCTTTTGGGCTGTCATTTGGAAAGGAAGGGGTTATCTGATAGGAAGTCAGAGTAGGAGCCCCCCGTCCCTGTCCTTGTCCCCATCCCTCCACCGCAGCAGTCATCTAGCCTCCCCAGCCTCTAGCTGGGATTCTCTGAGCCATGAACACCCCCTGCTCTCCTAGGTACGGCTGCCCGTTTGTATTTTGGTAATCGTCATCCTCCCTGACCTGCTGCCCCGATCTTGGCGCCAGGAGTCTCTGTACCCACCACCCCTTCCCCGCCACCCTCGACCCCGCCGGATAATTCAGACCAGCTGTTGCAAGGTGCCTTGACCACCCCCACCTCTGTCCACTCACACTTGCCATTTCCATAGCCCTCGGTTCATCAGGAAAATGCTTGCTGTGCTTTTGGAGGCCCTGACTTTGCATGAGGTCTCAGCAATACATACAGGAAATCAGATTAAACCAAAATCCTTATTTCCCATCTTACTGTGCACATTATACTCTTCTGTACATTTCCCCTCAAAATACGTTTCATTTGTCTTTGACCTGCACTGCACCCATTTTACGATCTCTGATCTTAAATTAGTATTATTGTAAAAAAGAATACAGAGCAGAGTATCTGTACAGTGTTTTTGGAGTCTTCATTGGAGTCACATGAAGAGCATGTGCACCATCAATAAACAAGTGATAGTAGGAATACTGTGTGGAGAATTACTGCTTTGGAATGTAAAGAGGCGAGCAAAACTGAAAGAGAAGTCTTCAACGTGCCGCAGATAACTTTCCTCCCGTAAGGAATTTGTGAAGGGAAACAGGAAGTGTGTGTACGTACACTTTTGGTGTATTATTTTCACTTTGCGTTTTTGGCATTTAGGGTCTCTGTTTACTGGAGGTGCATGTCTGTCTCAGTCCTAACCACAGTGGGACTGTGCTGGGAGACATTGGGGAACCCTGAGCTTTTGATCCCCCTCCCTACTGCTGTGTGAGTAATGGCCTGTGAGTGAACTGCTGGAGTTTGTATATGTCTCTCTTTCTCTCTCTCTGTCTCTCTCTCTCCTCTGTTGTTGGGGGGGGGGGGGGGGGGGTTCACAGTGCTGAATATATCGTGTTAGGGGTTGGTTGACAGGCAGGATGGGAGGGGGTGGAGGATTGCTAGCAACAGCCTGCTCTGGTAGAACTATGTAGAACTTGTAGAAGAAGTTCAGGTTGCATTGGGATTTCCTCTTTGCCCTGCCAGCCCCCCACCTCTCCCTACCTCTCTATAATCTCTCTTTCTTTGAGAGATGACTAATCACAGAGTATTTCACCAAACCGTGATGGATGAGGTAAATTATTCCACATAATGTAAGATACTTCAGGGATTCTCAGTTGAAAGTTGTTGGATACTTCCAAACCACTGCAATCCAGTTTCCATTTATTTATTCATTTTCCATTGAGGATTTCCACCAAAATGTTGAGACGGATAGTTTTGACTGTGACTGCACTGATGCATATCTAATTTGAGTCTTGCGCATCTCTCGATGACATACAATCTAACTGAATTGTGTCTATTTATTACTTATTTAACCTTAATTTAACTAGCCAACTCAGTTTAGAACAAATTCTTATTTACAATGACTGCCTAACAGAAGGAAAAAGGCCTCCTGTGGGGATGGGGGCTGGGATAAATTAAAATAATAATATATAGGACAAAACACACATCACGACAAGAGAGACACCATAACGCTACATAAAGAGAGACCTAAGACAACAACATAGCAAGGCAGAAACACATGAAAACACAATATACTAGCAACACAACATGACAACAACATGGTAGCAACACAACATGGCAGCAGCACAACATGGTACAGTAGCAGCACAAAACATGGTACAAACATTATTGGGCACAGACAACAGAACAAAGGGCAAGAAGGTTGAGATAACAATACATCACGGGAAGCAGCCACAACTGTCAGTAAGAGTGTCCATGATTGAGTCTTTGAATGAAGAGATGAAGATAAAATGGTACAGTTTGAGTGTTTGTTGCAGCTCGTTCCAGTCGCTAGCTGCAGCGAACTGAAAAGAGGAGCGACCCAAGGATGTGTGCTTTGGGGACCTTTAACAGAATGTGACTGGCAGAACGGGTYTTGTATGTGGAGGATGAGGGCTGCAGTAGGTAACTCAGATAGGGGGGAGTGAGGCCTAAGAGTGTTATCTGCCACAGTTATCTGCCACAGTGTGCCATATGTTATCTGAGCTGACTTCACATCCAGATGGGAAATAAATCAATAAAATCTGAAGGGGGACTTGTCAAGTTGAAACAGTCGACCTACGCTGCATTATTGCTTATGTTAAGCCCAGCACCAGAGAGGACAGGTGCTTCCACATTTAGTCCCACAGACAGACATATCGTATTGGTGTCAATGACAGGGTGGGGGGACACTAGAGTGTAAAACAACCCCCTCCTCCACCTTGCCCGGACCCATGCTTTGATCTTAGGTGTAAGTGGCGGAGCTGTGGGGCATGTGTCACCCGTTAGTGTTCCGGTGAGAGTGGCAGTAGCCCAGCCATGAAGACCAGCCCAGCCAGGCTCTGGGAGGGTTTCTTCAGCCATGTGGGGAGGGATGATGTGAAAGGCCTGCCAGTTGTGTTTCTGATAATAAACCCCACTGAACCATGAGGGAAGGGGGGGGGGGGGGGGGGGGGTGTGTGCTCTGGGCTCTGGGAGAGAAAGATGGGGAGAGAGCAGCACCACGGGAATACACACTGACCATCTAGTGTTGCCTATTGGTGTTTGTTTGTTTCAGTTTTTCTCATGTTATTTTTATACTCATGTAGCCTACCAGTGATAACACAAGAGGTTTAATAGACACAACCATTTCAAGGTAGAATTGCCAACACTCACTGTCTTGAGAGAGGGGGAAATGGAATACAGATCTAGAGGATCTGCTGTGAACACGTCAAAGCTCTTGGACCGTGTCAGTTCCTCCCAGTCCGTCTGGCTGAGTAAAGCTGTTCTGCATTGTCATCAGTATGTCTGCACAACTGGGGCTCCCCATGGGCAGCACAGAGCTGTCTGCGATTTACAGACATGATTCTGATGGAAAATTACAGGCTTACATTTCACATTTACATGTGAGTCATTTAGCGGACGCTGTTATCCAGAGCAACTTACAAGAGCAATTATATTTAGATTAGATTAGAGTTTATTAGTCACATGCACTGAGTCACAGCTGTAATTGCAGCTAGCCTAGTGGTTAGAGTGTTGGACTAGTAACCAGAAGGTTGCAGGATCAAATCCCTGAGCTGACAAGGTAAAAATCTGTTGTTCTGCCCCTGAACAAGGCAGTTAACCCACTGTTCCTAGACTGTCATTGAAAATAAGAATTTGTTCTTAACTGACTTGCCTAGTTAAATAAAGATAAAATAAACTGTGAAATTCTTCATCTCTGAGCTTCAACACTGCAAGTTGAAGTGAATAAAACAATAACAACAATCTGTAGAGCCTTGTGTGGTGGAGTTGCTGTAATGCTGCCAAACAGTATGCTCTCAATGGTGCTCCTGTAGAACACTGGGAGGGGACAGACTGAATTTCTTGACGTTTTGGACCGTATCCACCACTGCCCTGTTGATGATGATGGGGGCGTGCCAAGCCTGGTTCCTCCTGAAGTCCACAATCAGCTATTTTGTTTTGCTGACGTAGAGGGAGATGTTGTTTACCTGGCACCATGCCGTCAGAGTGCCTACCTCGTCATTGTTGGTAATCAGGCCTACTACTGTCGTGTCGTCAGCGAACTTGATGATGAAGTTGGAACTGTGTGAGGCCACGCAGTCGAGGGTACACAGGGAGTACAGGAGGGGACTGAGGATGTACCAGTGTTGAGGATCAGTGTGGAAGAGGTAATGTTGCCTACCTTCACCAGCTGGGGGTGGCCGTCAGGAAGTCCAGGACTCAGTTGCATAGGGAGGAGTTCAGTCCCAGGGCTGTGAGCTTTGTGGTAAGCTTAGAGGGCACTATGGTATTGAAGGCCGAGATGTAGTCGATGAACAGCATCCTCACATATGCATTCCCTTTGTCCAGGTGGATTAAATAAATAAACATTTTATCTAACCTTTATTTAACTAGGCAAGTCAGTTAAGAACAAATTCTTATTTACAATGACGGCCTACACCAGCCAAACCTGGGACAATTGTGCACCGCCCTATGGGACTCCCAATCACAGCCAGATGTGATACAGCCTGGATTCAAACCAGGGTCTGTAGTAATGCCTCTTGCACTGAGATGCAGTGCCTTAGACCGCTGCGCCACTTGGGAGCCCCCAAATGAGGGATGAGGGCAGTGTGCAGTGCAATGGCGATTGTGGCGTACGTGGATCTTTCGGGGCGGTAGGCGAATTAAAGAGAGGGTTGAGTGTGTTTGGGAGGATCGAAGTGATGTGGTCTTTGACTAGCCTCTCGAAGCACTTCATGATGACGGAAGTGAGAACTACGGGTCGGTAGTCATTCAGTTCAGCTCCTTTCCCTTTCTTGGGCACAGAGATGCTAGTGGACATCTTGAAGCAGGTGAGGATAGTGGCCTGAGCTAGAGAGAGATTTAAAATTCAGAAAACACATCAGATAGCTGGTCTGCACGTGCTCTGAGGGCACAGCTAGGGATGTTGTCTGGGCTGGCAGCCTTGCGAGGGTTAACACATTTGAATGACTTACATACGTCCTCCATGGACCAAAAGAATGTAGTCCTCGTTGTGCTCGAGGGCTCTGCTCGGTAGCTCAGAGTTGTTAGGCTCGAAGCATGAGAAAAATATGGTTAGCTCGTCCGGTAGGGCAGCATTGATGTCCGCAACGTGATTGTCCTTCTTTTTGTAATCTGTGATCGTTAGAAGCCCCGGCCACATTTGCGTTTTGTCCGACCCGCTGAATTTCTCTTCCACTTTGTCCCTATACTTGTGTCTCGCGATCTTGATCGATCTGCATAGGTCAAATTTCTACTGTTTAACCATACAATTGACCCTGGTCACCTTGCCCTGTTTATAAGCAGCATCTCTCTCATTCAGTTTCCTGACAAGGCTGCCATCAATCCATGGTTTTTGATTCGAGCAAGTTTTGAAAGACACTATCGGTAACACATCATCTATGCATTTTTGATTAATCCGGTGACTGAGTGATTAGGTTTATGTGCCTTGCTCAAGGGCACATTGACAGATTTTTCACCTAGACAGAGTGGGGATTTGAACCAGGCTTCCCCACATGCTTTGGATTTCCGTGTAACCTCTATATCCAAAGGCCCAATCCAGTGGCAAATCTCTCAAAGCTCTCTCTGGATAGATTGGTTTCTRTCGGGTTGAGAAAATAACAAGCTTCAGAGTAATGACTTAACAAGCTACAGAGTAATGGCTTCAACATGTGTGAGTGCAAATGTGTGTGCGTGTGTACTTGTGCATGTGACTATGTGTGCATATGTGAGTGTGTGACTTCTTATTCCTCTGTGTGTGAAGAATATTCTCTCATCCAATTGTACTTTGACAGCTGTGCACCATTAATGAACGGACCCCTCTCCTTGAGTTCCTTAGAGAATAAGACCTTCCAAGGCAATAGCGCTTCGTGTGTCACTGTGTGACAAGGACAGCCTGTGGGGTGTAAGTCAGTGGGGGGTGCAGGAGGTTTTCCATCATATCCAGCTGCTGCTCTGGCCTCCCACGCAGAGAATTGCTCTTCAGTGTGTGTGTTGTGTTGTGTGTGGTGTGTGTGTGTGTGTGTGTGTGTGTGTGTGTGTGTGTGTGTGTGTGTGTGTGTGTGTGTGTGTGTGTGTGTGTGTGTGTGTGTGTGTGTGTGTGTGTGTGTGGTGTGTGTTGTGTGTGTGTGTGTGTGTGTGTGTGTGTGTGTGTGTGTGTGTGTGTGTGTGTGTGTGTGTGTGTGTGTGTGTGTCTTGGGGGAGATGGGGAGAGTGTTTGATGGCTCCCTGCTGAAACAGCATAGTCAGCCTTTACTGTGTTTTTGCTGGTGGACTCATCTTCACTGTCTTTTTGTTGCTGCCTTCTCTGTGTTTTTGCAGGTGACTCACCTTAACTGTCTTTTTGTTGCTGCCTTCTCTGTGTTTTTGCTGGTGACCAGTCTTCGCTATGTTTTTGCTGATGCCTTCAATGTGTTTTTGCTGGTGACCAACCTTTACTGGGCTTTGGACACTGTTCGTTCAAATGTTTTTTATTGAACACACACAAGAATGGTGTATAGGTATAAAAGACAGGTATACAATTCTTATCTAAACATACAAGAGCAGACAGAAACAAAAAGACCCAGAGTTCTGGGTACAAAACAAATATTTACAAAACAAGACATACAGAACAAGGACAGGTAGAAAGAAAGAGGGTAGGTGTCACCCCCCACTTATTCCCCCCCTTTATCCCTTCCCCTTGTTCCCCTCCCGACTGCTCGGGTGGCGGTGCCAGCACATGCTGCCCAAAGGTGGATTAAAATATTACAATTGAGAGTGCGTTAAAAAGTACAAATTCACAGCGCCGAATGGTCCAGGTAAGAGAGGAAAGGCTGCCAGATTTGATCAAATGTTGATAGTTTATTGTTCAGAATATATCTAATTCTTTCGGCTTTGGACACTGTTGACCAGAATACCAGCGTGTGTGTTGGACACTGGTCACCAGCAAAACCAGCAACAAAGTTCTTAATTATTTGAGATAGTACATTACATGTACCGTGTCACAAGGCCTTACTTTGAAGGCCTAGTTTTTGCCTTATAGGCTAGGTGGCAGTATTTTCGTTTTTGGCTAAAAAACGTACCCATTTGAAACTGCCTATTTCTCAGCCCCCGAAACTAGAATATGCATATAAGTGTCAGATTAGGATAGAAAACACTCTGAAGTTTCCAAAACTGTCAAAATTTTGTCTGTGAGTTAAACAGAACTGATATTGCAGGCTAAAACCTGAGGAAGATCCAATCAGAAAGTGCCCCTGTTTTTGAAACCTCTCTGTTCCTATGCATCCCTATTGTCCATTTAAAGGGATATCAACCAGACTCCTTTTTCTATGGCTTCCCTAAGGTGTCAACAGCCTTTAGACATAGTTTCAGGCTTTTATTTTGAAGAATGAGCGTGAACGACCACATTGCGTAAGTGGATAGGTGGGGGCTCTCAGAGTGAGTTGTMRGRAAAAGAGAAAGGCAGCCATTGTTACTCCCGGTCCTAGTGAAAAGCCAACTGTCCCGGTTGATATATTATCGAATAGATATTTGAAAAACACCATGAGGATGGATTATAAAAAACGTTTGACATGTTTCTGTGGACAMTATGGATATAATTTGGAATTTTTGTCTGCGTTGTCYTGACCGCTCTTTCRGGTGGATTCCTGGGCATAACGCACCAAACTAACGGAGGTATTTMGATATAAAAAATATCTTTATGGAACAAAAGGAACATTTGTTGTCTAACTGGGAGTCTCGTGAGTGAAAACCTCCGAAGATCATCAAAGGTAAACGATTAATTTGATTGCTTTTCTGATTTTCGTGACCAAGTTACCTGATGCTAYGTGTACTTATTGTTTTGTCGAGCGATCGATAAACTTACACAAACGCTTGTATTGCTTTCGCTGTAAAGCATCATTTCAAAATCTGAGARGACAGGTGGATTAARAAAAGGCTAAGCTGTYTTTTGCAATATTGCACTTGTGATTTCATGAATATGAATATTTTCTAGTAATATTATTTACCTGTGGCGCTATGCTACGCTATGCTATTCAGCGTTGCTGATGACAATTATCCCGGATCCGGGATGGGTGGTTCAGAAAGGTGTTAATACAGTGGCCACATCAGGCCTGCAAGTCACATTATGCTGGCTTGCAAAGTAATGGTTAATTCCTATTGAAATCCAGCAAGAGTGGGGATATCCAACAATTTGAACTTTTGTTCATCAACAATCTGCATTCAGAATGAATTCCAGGGTTAGAAATATAAATGAATGAGACTACCTCAACCATTTAAACTCAAACAATAATTTCCGTAAAGGGTGCAATAAGTCCAATTTAACAGATTGGATTAGTTTAGAAAGGTGTATGTTATTTATCTTTGTGTAGCATAATCAATCAATGCACATGCAAAAACACAACAAACTAAAAAGATATTGAAACAAACAATTCTAAAAATCTAACCGCAATCGCGCATGCTTGGAATATATGATAATGATGGGTGTGGTTTTGCCAGACCAGCTATACCATGCTGGACCAGCATAGACCAGCATACCAGCATCACCAGCATCACCAACATACCAGCATCACCAGCATACAGCATCACCAGCATACTAGTATAAACTGGTCACCAGCATACCGGCATAAATTGGTCACCGGCATACCAGCATAAACTGGTCACCAGCCTACCAGCATGAGCTGGTCACCAGCATTCCAGCATAACCAGCATACCAGTATAAGGTGGTCACCAGCATACCAGCATCACCAGCATACCAGCATGAGCTGCTCACCAGCATCACCAGCTTGACCAGCTGGTCAGACCTGCTTGACCAGCATAAACCAGTTATTTTTTTCAGCAGGGTTGTGATGCAATATGACAGCTGTTGATGGTCAGTGTTTGTGTTTGTTTGCCTGTCTGTAAAAGTATTTTGATTTTATGCATCTGTTCCAACCCTCCAGCCGTTTCAGCTGTTGCCAGACTCTTAACTTTCTTTGATCCTTTCTGATTCTCCATTTGGGAGGAGGTGCTCCAGCACCTTACAGTTAACTGGAACAGTGACAGTGACAGACTGTGCACATGTTCCCACAGAACACATCTCTCTGTGTGTGTCATACTGGGGTGGGGTCTGGATCTGAGCCAGAACGTCATGCACCTTTGGGGCTGTTCATGGGAGAGAGGCAGTGGTAGACCTATACGATGGACAGCTTCCTACGTGAAACTATCACACTCTATTAATGAAGTTTTAAATTGTATCGACACATTTTGTACTCTCCAACATACAGCAATCCTTGTTTAAGCAAGATGTCACTTGCACCAATGGTCGTCATCAAGTCAAAATTAATGCTTCATGTGAGCCAGTAATAATGTACCAAAACAGTATATTTCTCAACACACTGTCTCTAGTTGGTTATGCTCAAGCTGACAAGCCCTGACAAGAAGACACAAATTGACATTGCTCTATTTCACAATACTCTCACGTTGCCTCCAGCAACTGTTCAACATCCCCTTTCACCTTCRCTGGGAAAATACACGCAGGTGGATTAGCCACAAAAGTTAAAGATGCACTATGCAGAAATTGCTCCGCCATTTCCTGGTTGCTAAAATTCTAATAGTTTGCCTAATGTCATTTTATGTGACAAAACAACCGAGTATAGTGTAGAGAATCATTGTACCATCTAAACCGCTGTGAAATATATTTTCCATAACCAGAAATATTGTCTTTTTAGCTGTTTGAAGCTGTAGAAAACCGAAAGTAGCAAAAACAAAACTTAAGCACAGGAAGCATAAAAATAGTGCACATAGAACAGATCTACCGCTTCTTAGACTTGCTTTCAATGAGAATGACAGATCTATAACTCAGTTCATCCAAAAAGTGACATATTGCAGCTTTAAATTGCTGATACCAGATTGTAGAGTAGGCCTGTAGAGTAGAGCCGAGTCTTGCCTGGCTGCTTTAAATAATGTAGCTGTTTCTGCAAATGGCAACAGTAACCAGGTTTCCATCCAACCTTTTTATGCTTAAAGTACATGTCGGATAAAAAAATGTCATGACAGGCCTGATGGAAACAGATTTTTCCCCCCGTAAACTTTCAAAATGACGACAAAACAATACATGCTATACAATGTGGAATCCTTTTGTGTCGGTAAAATGAATTTTGAGAGAAATGACGGTGGAAATGCTTTTATGCTCGAATATTGATATAATAACCATCATATTGAAGTAAACTTGGAGTCACGCATTGACATGTTGTGTGATCCTCCCATGACTCGTTGGGAAAGCATGCAGTTTATTAGCCTACAGATAACATCAATTATGATTAACTTCACAGGGTTGTGAAATTGCAAGGTGATGATGACCTTGATGCTCCTTTCCAATAAATATCGAGGGTCTTATTCTGGTGACATGATCATCAACGCTTGGCTGGCTACCGTTTGACAAATAAAAGAATCTTGCTCTTTTCTCCATAATAATCTCATCATGTAGGACATGGCTCTCCAACCCTGTTCCTGGAGAGCTACCATCCTGTAGGTTTTCACTTCAACCTTAATCTAGCACACCTGATTCTAATAATTAGCTGGTTGATAAGCTGAGCCAGGTTAGTTACAACTGGGGTTGGAGCAAAAACCTACAGGAGGGTAGCTCTCCAGGAACAGGGTTGAAGACCCCTGATGTAGGTTGCTGATGTATATACCTGCACTCAGATACTATCTGCACAGAGCGCTGTTGGCTAGAGCACACGTGCCAATACCAGAGGAGGGGGGGTCATAACAGGCCTACCTATGCAAGGTTCATTTCACTATCCCCTCCGTTAGGGAGAGCGTGTCCCCACACTTCACCAACTCCCTCAGGCATGCACACCTTTCCTATGTCCCCCAAGGCACCATCCCACTGCAGCAATTTTTGAGAATGGCAACAGTGTAATGCCCCTTGTAAGTCTCAAACTCAGGTATCCCAGCCCATAGGCAGACCTGCTAACCACTGCTCCAATAAGGGTCGTAACAATCCACCTAGGCCTACCTAGGCAAGGTTCGTTACAATAGGTTTTCAGCAGGTTCTTTGAGACCTCAAAGCTGGAGGAAGAGTTTTGATTCAATTGCATCAGGTAAAGAATGGAAAGCTACATGAGATTAAAAAAACAATCATTTCAGTTCCTTGCATGTGGAATTACTTCATCCTTAGATCACCAATGTAAACTTTATATCAATAACATTGGTTAGAACAATACTGTCTTTGTAGTGGATGTGAATCTCCCCAGTGGAGGCTGAGGAGGAAGGGGAGGACCATCCTCCTCAGTGAATTTCATAACTTTTTTAACGTTTCACTATTAATATTTTATCATTTTTAGATAAAACTATATTAAATATGTTCATATCACAAAATAATTGATTAAACACTGTTTTGAAATGAAGATCTACAGTAGTCTCAGCAGCACTCTGTAGGGTAGCACCATGGTGTAGCAGGAGGATAGGTAGCTTCTGTCCTCCTCTGGGTACATAGACTTCAATACAAAACSTAAGAGGTTCATGGTTCTCACTAAAGGTCGACCYAATAATCGGCATGGCCGATTAATTAGGGCCGATTTCAAGTTTTCCTAACAATCGGTAATCAGCATTTTTGGACGCCGATTATGGCCGATTACATTGCATTCCACGAAGAAACTGAGTGGCAGGCTGACCACCTGTTACACTAGTGCAGCAAGGAGCCAAGGTAAGTTGCTAGCTAGCATTAAACTTATCTTCTACAAAACAATCAATCTTCACATAATCACTAGTTATTACTAGTGATTATGCTACTATTACTAGGTTAACTAGCTTGTCCTGCGTTGCATATAATCAATGTCTGTTAATTTATCATCGAATCACAGCCTACTTCACCAAACGGGAGATGATTTAAGCTCATTCACGTAAAAAGCACAATCATTGCACGAATGTACCTAACCATGAACATCAATGCCTTTCTTAAAATCAATACACAGAAGTATACTTTTTTAAACCTGCATATTTAGTTAAAAGAAATTAATGTTAGCAGGCAATATTAACTAGGGAAATTGTGTCACTTCTCTTGCGTTCATTGCATGCAGAGTCAAGGTATATGCAACAGTTTGGGCCGCCTGGCTCATTGCGAACTAATTTGCCAGAACTTTACATGATTATGACATAACATTGAAGGTTGTGCAATGTAACCTCAATATTTAGACTTGGGGTTGCCGCCCGTTTCATAAAATACGGAACGGTTCCGCATTTCACTGAAAGAATAAACGTTTTGTTTTCTAAATGATAGTTTCCAGATTTGACCATATTAATGGCCAACTGCTTGCATTTCTGTGTTTATTATATTATAATTAAGTCTATGATTTGATAGAGCAGTCTGACTGAGCGTTTGCCAGCAGCTCTTAGCAATGCTTGCTTCACAGCGCTGTTTATGACTTCAAGCCTATCAACTCCTGAGATTAGGCTGGCAATACTAAAGTGCCTATTAGAATATCTAATAGTCAAAGTTATATGAAATACTAATGGRATAGAGAGAAATAGTTGACGCGTCATAATTCCTATAATAACTACAACCTAAAATTTCTTAACTGGGAATATTGAACCACCAGCTTTCATATGTTCTCATGTTCTGAGCAAGGTACTTAAACTTGAGCTTTTTTAACATGGCACATATTGCACATTTACTTTCTTCTCCAACACTGTGTTTTTGCATTATTTAAACCAAATTGAGCATGTTTCATTATTTATTTGAGACTAAATAGATTTMATGTATTATTAAGTTAAAATAAAAGTGTTCGTTGTTCATTCAGTATTGTTGTAATTGTCATTATTACAAATATATATAAATATAAAATTAAAAATTWAAATTGTCAGATTAATCGGTATCGCCTTTTTTTGGTCCTCCAATAACCGGTATCGGTATCGGTATCGGCGTTGAAAAATAATAAATCGGTCGACCTCTACTTCTCACCCCCTTCCATAGACTTACACAGCAACTATGACAATTTCTGGAAGACATCCTCCAACCTATCAGAGCTCTTGCAGCATGAACTGACATGTTCCCCACCCAATCAAAGTATCAGATAATGAATCTAGTGCTGAAATCATAAGCTACAACTAGCTAGCACTGCAGTGCAGTGCATAAAATGTGGTGAGTAGTGTTTATTTTATTTAACATTTATTTAACTAGTGTACTCAAAGAGAAAGACAATAACTTAACAGTTTTTAACATATTAATTTCTTCCAAAATTAAGGAGAAGCAAGAGAGAGAGAGAGCTATATGTGGTTTAATTTTTTWACTTTCACTTTCACTTAGCTAGCAAATGCAACTAGCTAGTTTAGCCTACTCAAACACCCGGCTCAAACAGAGAGAGATGCTATTTATAAAATAAAAAAATCACCTTTATTTAACCAGGTAAGCCAGTTGAGAACAAGTTCTCATTTACAACTGCGACCTGGCCAAGATAAAGCAAAGCAGTGCGACACAAACAACAACACAGAGTTACACATGGAATAAACAAGCGTACAGTCAATAACACAATAGAAAAAAAGAAAGTCTATATACAGTGTGTGCAAATGGTGTGAGGAGGTAGGCAATAAATAGGCCATAGTAGCGAAGTAATTACAATTTAGCAGATTAACACTGGAGTGATAAATGAGCAGATGATGACGTGCAAGTAGAGATACTGGTGTGCAAAAGAGCAGAAAAGTAAATAAAAACAATATGGGGATGAGGTAGGTAGATTGGGTGGGCTATTTACAGATGTTATGTTAGGTAGCTGGCTATGGCTATCCAACACTGGAAGTCTTCCAAGTCAAGGTAAGCCTTTGGTTTTATTAATTTATTGCCATCGGGGCCCACCAGTGTAACTGCTAAACTGCTTGCTGCCGACTGTACACTGTACTTCATGATTGTAGCGGGTTTACTAATGCGTTAATTCTAGTAGTTCTAGTTGGCTATGATGTGACAATGATGTAGGCTGTGTGTAGCAGTTAGCAGTAATGATATGAAGGTTTGATATGGAAAGGTTTTTTGTGTGGTCACAGACAGCTGATGTGTTGTGCACTAAAGGCCTCCACTGTAAGGAATTGGTGGAGTTAGGTCAAGATCCCTTGTTTCCTGTCCTGGCATAAAGGCTGGGTTTATTTTTCCCAGAGTGGGACGGGACACCCCTCCTCCCCAATCCCCAGTGTGAGGCAATGCCCAGGAGGGATAGAAGGAGAGAGGGAGATCCGTCCTTCCACCTCTCCCCCTCTCCTTGCTTCTCACTGGCACCGAGTCCTCAGCAACACATGTCTCTGATCAAGTGCAGCCTGCGTCATCAGTTAGTAAACTCCAGGCTCCAGGAAAACCAACAGAGAGCACATTCATTCCCGGCGACCCTGTGACTGAGTGTGTGATTCATTACTGTTTAATATGCACTCTATTCACCCCAACAACTCGACCACCTCTCCAATCCTGTCCTCAGGCAGACTCCAAACCCTGATGAAATCCATCATTAGACATACTTGTGGTGTTACTGTTGTTGGGTTCTTTATTTACCAGATGCAGTTGTCCATGGCCTATTTGCAGACAGATAATTAGCAGTATAGGTGAGTTTGTTGGTGTGAGCTTCCTCTTCACAGGCACCATACAAAGAGGAGACCATTATTTTCTGTACGATAGGAGGGTTGGCGAGTATACACTACCACGCAAAAGTTTGGACACACCTACTCATTCCAGGGTTTTTCTTTATTTTTACTATTTACTATTTTCTACATTATAGAATAATAGTGAAGACATCAAAACTATGAAATAACACAAATAGAATCATGTAGTAACCAAAAAAAATAGTTAAACAAATCTAAATATATTTTATATTTGAGATTATTCAAAGTAGCCACCCTTTGCCTTGATGACAGATTTGCACACTCTTGGCATTCTCTCAACCAGCTTCATGAGGTAGTCACCTGGAATGCATTTCAATTAACAGGTGAGTCTTGAAGGTTAGGCGTCTCGCTAGTGGGACAACTTCCTGTGAAACTGGAGGGTGCACAATTCAAATAAATAATCATAAAAATTATGGATTTTAAACATTTAGGTACATACAGGTGTCTTATATTGGTTGAAAGCTTAAATTCTTGTTAATCTAACTGCACTGTCTGATTTACAGTAGGCTTTACAGCGTAATCATGCCATGCGATTGTTTGAGGACGGCGCCCAACATCTGTAACGCACMTCATCGGGAGAAGGAGAAGAGGACCAAGGTGCAGCGTGGTAAGTGTTCATATTATTTAATAAAATACGCAACACTTGACAAAACAACAAACAAGACAAACGAACAGTCCTGAAAGGTGAAACAAACACTAAACAGGAAACAACTACCCACAAACACAGGTGGGAACAGGCTACCTAAGTATGATTCTCAATCAGAGACAACAATAGACAGCTACCTCTGATTGAGAACCATACCAGGCCAAACACACAGAAATACAAAACAAGGACAACATAGAACACCAGACATAGAATGCACACCCAAACTCACGCCCTGACCAACCAAAATAGAGACATAAAAAGGATCTCTACGGTCAGGGCGTGACAACATCAAAATATTTTTCCACCGGCACAGGTTTCATAAATTCACAAATAGCGATTAAATATTCACTTACTTTTTGAAAATCTTCCTCTGATTTGTCATCCAAAGGGTCCCAGCTATAACACGTAGTGTCGTTTTGTTAGATAAAATCCTTCTTTATATCCCAAAAAGTCTGTTTAGTTGGCGCCATTGATTTGAGTAATCCACTCGTTCAACATGCCAAGATAGGAATCCGAAAATCTACCCCTAAACTTTGTTTCAAAAAGTCTAAATATGTTTCTATTTAATCCTCAGATACCCTAAAATATAACTAAACTATAATATTTCATACTGAAAGAAGTATGTTCAATAGGAAACCGATATTAGCAGGTGCGCATTGTCTTCATGGCCTGCGCACACATGAATTTCCAAGCATTATTCTTACTCGTTTTGGAAGAAACAAGCATGAAACCTTAAACAAAGACTACTGACACCCAGTGGAAGTCTTAGGAATTGCATACTGGGAGCTAGATTGAACTATTTCCCTATATGTTCCATTGTAAGAGCATGGGATTTGTGACAAGTATGGGCATTGTGACAAGTATGGGTGGTATACAGAAGATAGCACTATTCAGTGAAATACCAAGTCCATATCATGGCAAGAACAGCTCAAATAATCAAAGAGAAATGACAGTCCATCATTACTTTAATACATGAAGTTCAGTCGATGCGMAAAATTTCAAGAACTTAGCAGTCGCAAAACCATCAAGCGCTGTCAAAGAACGCACATCTGCACAGTTTCACATTGCACATCCCTCTCTCATTTTAAGGACCTGTGCCAATCATTCTGACAACCCATTCATCTGTAAAGCAGCACACTGTCTTAAACCATAACAACGTACAGTACGACGAACAGCACTTCGTACCATACATAACAGCTATGATGAAACTGGCACTCACGAGAACCGCCACAGGAACGGAAGACACAGAGTTACCTCTGCTAAAATAAGGGTTAAATACAAAATTCAATACCTCTGCTGCAGAGGATTATTTCATTAGAGTTACCTGCACCTCAGATTGCAGCCCAAATAAATGCTTCACAGTGTTCAAGTAACAGTCACATCTCAACATCAACTGTTCAGAGGAGACTGTGTGAATCAGGCCTTCACGGTCAAATTTCTACAAAGAAAGCACTACTAAAGGACCACAATAATAATAAGAAACTTGCTTGGGCCAAAAAACACAAGCAATGGACATTAGACCAGTGGAAATCTGTSCTTTGGTCTGATGAGTCCAAATTTGAGATTTTTGGTTCCAACCACTGTGTCTTTGTGAGACGCAGAGTAGATGAACGGATGATCTCTGCATTTGTGGTTTCAACTGTGAAGCATGGAGGAGGAGGTTTCATGGTGTGGGTGTGCTTTACTGTTGACACTGTCTGTGATTTATTTAGAATTCAAGGCACACGAGCATGTCTACCACAGCATTTTTGCAGCAATACGCCATCCCATCTGGTTTGCGCTTAGTGGGAGTATCATTTGTTTTTCAACAGGACAATGACCCAAAACACACCTCAAGGCTGTGTAAGGGCTATTTGACCAAGGAGAGTGATGGAGTGCTGCATCAGATGACCTGGCCTCCACAATCACCTGATCTCAAKCKAATTGAGATGATTTGGGATGAGTTGGACCGCAGGGTGAAGGAAAAGCAGCCTACAAATGCTCAGCAGACTGTAGGAAAAGTATTCCTCATGAAGCTGGTTGAGAGAATGCCAAGAGTGTGCAAAGCTGTCATCAAGGCAAAGGGTGGCTACTTTGAAGAATCTAAAATCTAAAATCTATTTTGATTTGTTTAATACTTTTTGGTTTACTACATGATTCCATATGTGTTATTTCATAGTTTTGATGTCTTCACTATTATTCTACAATGTAGAAAATAGTAAAACTAAATAAAAACAATTGAATGAGTAGGTGTGTCCTTACTTTTAACTGGTACTGTACATGGGGTGAGAGGTGCTTAGATAGCTATTCAAGGGGAGATTGCAAGTAAAACACCCCCCAATTTATTACAAAGACTATCAACATAAAACTAGTTGCACTTAACATTTCTCCTGACAATTTACTTTGTTGTTGAGTTTATATTTCTTGGCATGGCACACATTGAAAAAACAATGTAACTGCTCCCTGAAATCAGCATACTGCACTGCCATGTTGGGAAACATGCAGAGTAGAGAACCACAGACAGGGACTGGCACCTGAAGGAAAGCCCCGTAGGAATCCACAAGTTTAGAACTCAGCAGCACTCAGTGTAAAGCTGCGGGTCGGCAGCGGTGTGGCCGGGGAGAGCTACCCCCAGGCCTTCTGTATCATCGGTGCAGGATGAGTCGTGTTTATGGGAGGCTGACAGCTCCTTCCTGTATCCCAGGCCCTGAGCCCTCTGTGAGCCCTGGCTGCTGCTGCACTGAAGGCCGCTCTCTCTCTCCCCCCTGACTGGGACTGGGACTGGGCCTGGGAGCGGGCGTGGGTGGGAGCAGTGGGGGGGATGGGATTTGGTGCAGTGGCAGTAAGCAGTGAGGGTTAGCACTTTAGCCCCTCGGCTCCTAGCCTGTCTTTTTTTMGGGTGAAGTAGGCCAATGTAAACTCCCATTTCCTGCCGGCCTGTCTCTGAGGGGGAGAGATGATCCTCCTGTGAAGAGAGAGAGGGCTGCTTCTCTGCAGGGACACTTCACACTAACACACATACATATACATAAATAGATATACAACCAAGAGACAGAGAGAGAYTGAGAGAGAGAGAGAAATACACAAACACAGTGGGGCTCTGGAATGTTAAACACATGCTTTATGGCATAAATAGCAGCCACTTTTGGTAAATTACAGTGAGTGTTCTGGCACTAGGAAGCGCGCAGCAGGAAAAAGTTCTCCGATTTCAGAACCAGGCATTCTACACTCCCAAAGGAAGAGTAGTGTCATGTACTGTTTTCATTTATGAAAATGTTTTGAAATATATACAGTACCTCTGAGTGTTGTGAGGGTTATGATATTGTGGGATTTAAAATGGTAGCTTGTGTTTAAATGGTTCTACATAAACTTTGTGGCAAAGATCAGATTAAACTACAGAGACATGATTCATACAACAGAAAGAGTGATTCCAATGTAGTATTAAGAAGTTTTGACTAACTAGAGAGCATAATCCGACTTAAACCGTTACTCACTTCAACTTGCCATGCTGTGTGATTTTATTTGCAGAGCTGACACCTTCGCCTGAGAACATGTTAAAAATGTACAGCATAAAACTGCTCTCAATTCATTCCAAGCAGATGGAACTTAAAAGGCCTGCTGTACAAGAACATCCAGGTCAAAGGTGCAATGGTAACAACCAAATGACTCAGAACCATAAATCCACCTTCCAGACCTCTCACTCCATATAGGACTCTTTGTTAGTACACAGCTGTATGACCAAATGTCTAGCGCTCTTCTTTCTAACAACTACCCAGACCCAGTGGTTAGCATGTGTCATGTGATTCACTAAACAGACTAAAACTCGCAACAGAAGTCTTATCTCCAGCTCTGTGAATATTTCCCTGACTGTTTAAGAAGCGTGTGGCTAGCTGCTCCAGCTGACAGAGGCTGAGTGGAACAGTTTACCTCACCTTCTGCCACAGCCCACGCACCCTCACTGCTCTGTGACCAGACCTGATCACTCAGAAAACCATGGGAACTTGGACTCTCCTGGCTACACAGACTCTGACTCACTGTCTGGGCTACAGAGTAGGAGACTTAACTCCCTCAAAACAAGGAAATATAGACCTGGAACAAGGTTAAATAAGATGAATGTTGGCCAACAAATCTACTCTCTCTTTCACACATTTGCGCACAGTGTTTAAACAGTGGCTGCAGGAGGCGAGTGACAGGTGGAGACATTGAGCAGGTGCATGCAGTTGTACCTGTCCATCACTCAGTGTGTTCACCTGCCTCTCTCTTAACGTCACAATGTCCAACTCAAACTGCTCATCCACAAACAACACACTACATTTACAGTTGCTGAAAGAGAGCCATATCCTAATTAACAGTCTCTAACCAAACATGCACATACTGTATCTGGCTGTTGTATAAGCAGTGTTAACTCAGACAAAAAAGAATCTAATTTTAAAAGTAACAACACTTTTTTTTACATAAATTACTTTATTGAATGTAAATCCATCAGCTATGAAATATTTGAAATAGAAGTGAAAGACAAACAAACACAGTAAAACATTGAAATAAGACTACATACAATCTGAACATTGCACTGTAAAACACCACCATATAAGGTTTAGATTTTTTTTTATCCATCTCTGTACAGCCAGGGCTGTGAAACCGTGCCTCTATGAGACATTTTATTTGGCCCCCCCTTCTGAGTGTTTGATGCATAATATTAATACACTTAGTCAACATTTTTTTTAAACTACTACCAGTTGAGGTAAGAAGGCACGGCACATCTTTGGTTTAAAATAATACATTTCATAAAACAAGTTAATATCTTACAAAAATGGTGGTTCTCTCTACCATTGTCGAGACAAAATGGAATAATTAACACTGTGGTAACCTGGAGTGCATGGCTTAGATTTTCATTCAGGAATTTAAACAACATTGAAGGAGCAAAGCTTCCATGAGGAATGACAACAGAAACAAATGGCTTTATCCTATTTCGGAAACACATCAGATTACAGTGGGGCTTGGTGTGGTCAAAATAACGGCTTAAGACAAACCCACTGGAGACAAAAGCATACAAAGCGACCAATGGACTCCATCCTCTTTGTGATGATGACATACTTCCTCTTTCTAGGGGCGGTGGAAGTCACCTGTTATCGGCCCAGTAGAGGTCAGGGCCAGAGCACCTGTTAGCACACTGTCTATCTACACCACTCTACCAGCGACAGCTGTGTGTGTATGTCATGCTGAGAGATGTATCCCACCCACGCACCCTTACATCTCTCAGCAGCTGTGTCTGTGTCTAGGCCATGATGATCCGGAGCTGGCCTGGCCAACACCGAGGCTGGGCTAGACTCAAAAGTACACGGGCACACTAACCCCCATGAGTCTACAATATGTATGAGGAAAATCAATGTTGGGACTGGAAGAATGGCAGGATTACAGAGTTCAGAACATCTACCAGATTTAGCTTGCAATGGGAGAAGTTTGAAAATTTGAGGAGTTCCTTAAATTTGATTGAAACAGAGAAACTGAGATGGCTATGGAAGTTGCATTCAAAGAGATGAGTCAGGGTCAACTTCCTCTTCTACTAGTAAATGGTGGATCTATGGTCTCTGTTGGCAGATTGGTTCAGGCTCCTCTGGTCTTGCTTATGGTATGGGTCTGTAGATGCCCCCACCGCCCTGAGGTCCCTCTGGGGATAACTGCCTGGCTCATTCCTGCTCACGCTGTGGAGGAGGAGCAGCAGCTGGCTGCACTGTGTTTCTGGAGGAGGGACATGCGGCTGAAGGTACGGGAACACACGCCACATTGGTACTTCTTCACCTCAGCGTGGGTCTGCAGGTGCGCCCGCAGGTTGGAGCGGTCAGCAAAGGCACGGTTACAGTGTTGGCAGGAGAACGGGCGTTCACCTAAGGAGGAGATTGTAGGAGGAGCATGGGTTAGAGATGCATGACACTAACTGTGACTTTAAGGACCACACACACCGCACCGAATGTTGATCTGCTGTTCATTTGTGTGGTGTGTTTTAGGGACCATCTGCTGATGTACGTCTGACTACCGACATTGTCGCACAATTCTACATGAAGACAGACACAGCCGGCACTCTGTTCAGAGGTGCTAAGTACTCTCGGCCCGCAAARGCTATTGGTGTGTCCGAGCCTTTAAGCCTCTGTCTGTATCTCTGAACCTTGGCTTTGATTAGCAATAAAGGGCAAACTTTTCTCCCCCACACAATAATATCAATTTGGCTGTCTCGGGCTCAGCAGAGTTGTTCATTAACACCTTAGTGAATCACCCTCAAAGCTCATTTAAAGGGTAATGATGAATCTGGTGTCAGGCTGGGTGAATCACGACCACACTTGAATTAACATGATTAAATCAGTGCCAAATTAGATTACTACTTTCAAGTTGCTGCTGGTGGTAAGTGGGCAGTTTGATAGCTGAGAGCTTCCTTATGCTCTTTGTCCCCTTCATCACAAGATAATCCTGCATTCTGTTGTCTCAAACAGTAGCCAATGATACGATCATTCTCAGTGAGTCATTGTTAGGGCACCCAAGTGGTGCAGAGGTCTAAGGCACTGCATCTAAGTGCTAGAGGTGTCACTACAGTCCCTGGTTTCATTTCAGGCTGTATCACATCCGGCCGTGATTGGGAGTCCCATAGGGCGGTGCACAATTGGCCCAGCGTTGTCCGGGTTTTGCCGGGGTAGGCTGTCATTATAAATAAGAATTTGTTTTTAACTGACGCCTAGTTAAATAATAGATACAATAAAATAAAATAAATTAAATGCAGTAAGGTAGAGCCACAATAGAGCCCCACAGTGGAGGTGTCATAATACCCATAAAACCTAGAGGTCAAACAGGGAAATGGTTCCAATTGGTTTTCAACCATAKATTTTTCCCATAGGGGATTTTAGAAACGCTTAAAATACGGTCTGCGTTTAGTGTAGGCTTACCCTGGTGTGACGTTTTGATAACCATGTAAATCTTTCTCGGACAAGGTGACTTTCATCAATATATTCGGCTCTATTCACTCTCAGAGTTTCGAAAATGCTAACTAGCATCAAAGTAGACATCATGCAAGACAACAAATCCCTGCAAGCTCCTGCACGTCATCTCTAGCTGGCACCTTTGCTAACAGGTACATTTAAAGAAATGTAACCAATATATTAATTACTACATTTATCTAACATTAGATAGTTAATCCAGAGATTATMACCTTTTCCTCAACTTCGCAGTCTTGTCCAGATCCACATGGTATTTGTATATCTTTATAATAGCCACATTAGCAGCTAATTAGCATTTGTTGGGGGTAAACAGAGGTGAATATTGATAAAAGTCACCTTGTTCTAGAAAGATTTACACGGTTATCAAAATGTCATCCCAGGGTAAGCCTACACGAAACACATCCCTTATTTTAAGTGTTTCTAAAATCCCCTATGGGAAAAATGAATTGTGGGAAAAAAACGATTGGAACTATTTCCAAACTATTTATGGGTACTATGACTCATACTGTGGTACTCTATGAGTGATCAATGACCAACGAGCCCACAGGGCTTCTTCATGTGCTCATGTCTACCACTACACTGTAATGATGATCCAATCAACTGAGTAACCAAACCTCCCTTCCACCAAAGTCATACCAAATGGCAAGTGTAGGAGTTCTTACCAGTGTGTGTGCGAATGTGGCCGCGCAGCAGCCAGGGCCTGGAGAAGGCTTTCCCGCAGGTGGGGCAGACACAGGGTAGCGTGTGTGAGCGAATGTGCATCTTCAGAGCCCCCAGGCTGGTGTACTCTTTAGGGCAGTGCTTGCAGAAGAAGGCTGGCCTTGCTGCAGTGACTGGGGCCACTCTCTCATCCTCGTTCGGGGCCCCATGACTCTTGGTGCTGGTGCGTTTGGGGCGCTGAGGGGGGTGGTAGGTGTCTGTGGGTTCGGGGCTGGGGGGGTCAGAGGTGCGCCCCTCGTCCTCCTCCCCACTGCTACTGGCACTGCTGCTGAGGCTGGAGGGGGAGCTGAGGTCCAGGGGTCCAGGGGTGGGAGAGGCATCAGTGGGGAATGTGGGGACGTAGAGGGCTGGAAGGAAGCTCACGTCCCATACCAGTCCCGCTGTGTAACAGGTGGTAGCTGAGTTGTTGTCCCCTGCTGGAAGCTCAGCTAGTGGGTACCTCTCCAGTGAGGTGGCTGAGGGATGAGGAAAAGGGTTAGAATACAGAGGTACATTTACAGCACTGTTGTCAGATACTAAGATGTTTTCATCATGTACATACGATTAATGTAACTGGAACYACACAACACAATAAAAAATATATGATGAAATTTGGATAGGCAACATATTTTCAACTTGTAAAGCAACAACTGCCACTGTCAAGTTTCTCCAGAGCATTTTACACACACAAAAAAAAATAAGTTGAGATTTCATGGGCCATTTCCTCCCACATATTTACATGGGGTAGAAACATGAATGGTAGCTCTGTACAGTTTAGGGGGAACTTTTATAATGGGCCTTACTTGAAAACTGAGAGAGTATAATTTATTAAGGTTGCCAACATGGAGAAGGTTGTAATGGAAACAGTTGTAAAAACTTAAGATCATAAAATAAAACATATTTCCAGAGGTTTATTGTAAGGAACACTAATAGAGAAAACAGGTGTCTCCTATTCTGTAATATTTTATACATGTATGTATTCAGATTCATACAAGGAATAAATAAAGTAAAGCTACTCACCATTTTGACACTCCAATTCACTGTAGTTGGGTTTTTTGTTGGCGAAATACTTTTTGACCAAGAAAGACCGAGGCATTTTTCCACTTTGCGAAATATGTGCGCAAAATATCCACTGGTTCAAACTGTGGAAATAGGCAGACGTCTAGGACTTAGATCCACATGAGAATAGCGGTATATAGAAATAATAAAAGATTACTGAAACGTATAGTCCACCAGTTTGTCTGAACTTGTTCAACTGTGGACCACTGTGTGACTGTCTCCAAAATGCTGCTCTCTCTTCTGCTGAAATACTCTGACACAGGCAATGGGGGTGTGCTCGCCCCGAGGGCACACCCCACCTACATATGAGCGCAGGAAGCGACACTCGCTAACCCATACCTAAACAAAAACATGTGCCCCAAAAGCGATAACAATGGCCATCTATCAAATTGACCTGCATACAACACACATCAATGCAATAGTCTTGACCATTCCGATTACGCAAATTAAACTCTTGAGGGCAATAGCGCGCTTCCATAAACAGATTGACCCATTTGGAGACGTGCATGGAGACAATTGCGCAAACGTGTCAGATCACTAAACAGCTCATTTATTCGACTTCAAGACAATAATGATTGTTCTTTAAGACGCCAGTATGTCTGAAACAGGAGAATGATGGTTTGACTGCTGTGTATGTCGATTCTATCAATAGGTCCATAGGCCTACAGTCCAACTGATTAGGCCACATAGGGCGAGACAGTCCTTTTTTATTGTTTTCTTCAGCATGATCAACGTGCAACATTTGGATAAGGGACATCTTATTCAGATACGATAAATGATTTAAGTATTGTGGGATTAATACTTGGCAAGCGTTTATTATGTCAAGAAAAATCTACCTGGTCTCAGAGTATTTCGTATTATTATTTAAATAAATCTGGAATTTGCTAAATGTATAATATGTTACACATTTTTGTTGTATGTTTTACGAATTTGCCAAACGTTCAATATGTTACGAATTTTCAAAACATATGATATGTTATGAATTCTAAAGCTAGGTGGCTAGGAATTCGGTTTAGGGGTTAGGGTTAAGTTTAGGAGTTAGGTTAAAGGGTTGGGGTTAGGGGAAGGGTTAGCTAAAAGGGTTAAGTTTAGGGTTAGATTAAGTGTTAGCTAAAAGGGTTGAGGTTAGGGTTAGGGGAGGGTTAGCGAACATGCTATGTCGTTCCAAATTAGCAAAAAAAAAAAGTATATGTAGTTGAAAAGTTGATGAGATTCAAACTCGCAACCTTTGGGTTGCCAGGCATTTCCATTTAACATCCGACCAACCACCATACGTAAACAACCCACCCAATTTACCTACCTCATCCCCTTACTGTTTTTATTTATTTARTTTTCTGCTCTTTTGCACACCAGTATCTCTACTTGCTCATGATCATCTGATGATTTATCACTCCAGTGTTAATCTGCTAAATTGTAATTATTCGCTCCTATGGCCTATTTATTGCCTACCTCATGCCTTTTGCACACAATGTATATAGACTCATTTTTGGTTTTTTCCTACTGTGTTATTGATTTGTTTATTGTTTACTCCATGTGTAACTGTGTTGTTGTCTGTTCACACTGCTATGCTTTATCTTGGCCAGGTCGCAGTTGTAAATGAGAACTTGTTCTCAACTAGCCTACCTGGTTAAATAAAGGTGAAATAAATAAAATAAAAAAATAAAAATACTTCAGTTTCTCCCTTAAGTAACCATCTCTCTTATGTAACCATACCAAACGTAACATATCATACTAAACAGAGTGTCTTGGATTTACATACAGAATCATACGAAATGCTCTGAGACCATGTTGAGAAAAATAGGTCCGAATTACAGTTGCCAACAGTGCCTAGGTTACTCCTGGTATGTCATGGCGCCACCCATTGGGAAGAAATAGTAGCTGAAACAAGTTCAATAGCAGCATGTTTCAGTTCGATAAGTACACACAAGATGGCGCTATGTCACACATATTCGAAGAGTGGTTGGCATTGAGTCACCTGCAAAAGCAGACAAGTTTGAAATCAATGAAATCCAGTTAATTTCCTGCATTTCCATTGGGCATGCAACCTATTTATCATGAACAATTTTCAAGTCAGATTTACAAATAAGCAGCCTGGTATAGAAGTCCACTACAGAAATCTAGAGAGGACATATGAATAAATAAAACAAATCACTAGTTTTTTCTAGATCAATAAATATGTTTTGTGATCACAACATAACAAAAGTTGTTTTGTCAAGATCACAATAAAATTTTCTCATGATCAAGACATAACAAAAGTTGGTGTGTGGAAATCAAGAGATAAACTCTATGTAACAGTGTTGCTTCTGCCCACCTCATCGCTCCTACCTGGGCTCAAACCAGGGATTGTCTGCACACATCAACAACTGCCTCCCACGAAGCATCTTTACCTATCGCTCCACAAAAGTCTTGGCCCTTGTGGAGCAAGGGATACAACTACTTCAAGGTCTCAGAGCGAGTGATGTCACCGATTGAAACGCTATTAGCACACACCCCGCCTACTAGCAGGCCATTTCATACGGTTACATATAAATAGGAGTGGCAGTATTGATGATAGGCTGCAGAGCCCAGGGTGGATCAACACATTCATTTTTATTAGAGATTAACCCAGGCAGAAATTGTATTATGTCTGTCAGTTGTAGATGGCTTCCAGTTTTGTCTCCAATACAATTCAAATATAAAGACATGTTTTGAAATGGATTGAATGTGTAATGTTCAGTGCAAGAAAAGTTAACATTGAGGTCTGTGGTTGCAGACTACCAAGGAAAGTTTACGAGACTACCAATAAAAGTTTATTTTAATATCTTTAATAATTTTAACAGGGAGGTTGGCCTGTCAATAGCAGCAAAAACACAGTCACAAACAACAATTAACAAGCAGTAGAAAAAAATAAAACTAGTAAAACGGGTAAAGTGACATTTCATGAAGGCTGCAGTCTATTTGTCATTTCAGCCACAAATGGTGGGCAAAGTATTGTGGTGCTGAAGGACAGATCTACAGAAGTCCAGCGAGGACACATGAATAAAAGTAAAATGCCCCTTCTTATTACAACTTATTTTTCTCATGATCCCTACATGACAAAGTTGTTTTGTCAAGATATACTTTTCTGGTATATCTAGACTTCCGTAGTACATCATCTTTGTGTCTGTTATTTGCTTTTGAAAGTAGCCTATTCGGTATGTTACTCAATGGATGAGATAGGGAGAATGACTCACAGCGGTATCAGCCTGTAGTAGGTCTATGCTATGAGTTCTGCTACATAAATTTGAAATAAACCAGGACAAAGTCAGGGGGGAAGGAGAATTAAACAAAATGTTGTGTACAAGTGCAATGCCTGCATAAAGCCTACTGTATATGTAACAGTTTAGCTTCCATCCCTCTCCTCGCCCCTACCTGGGCTCGAACCAGGGACACTCTGCACACATCAACAACAGCCACCCTCGAAGCATCGTTACACATCGCGCCACAAAAGCCGCAGCCCTTGCAGAGCAAGGGGAACAACTACTTCAAGGTCTCAGAGCGAGTGACGTCACCGACTGAAACACTATTAGCTCGCACCACCGCTAACTATTTCCCATCGGTTACACTCACCTCCCTTTTGACCTTCTCCTTTTCCACAGCAACCAGGGTCACGGCACCAATGTAACAGTTTAGCTTCCGTCCCTCTCCTCACCTCTACCTGGGCTCGAACCAGGGACACTCTGCACACATCGACAACAGCCACCCTCGAAGCATCGTTACCCATCGCGACACAAAAGTCGCAGCCCTTGCAGAGCAAGGGGAACAACTACTTCAAGGTCTCAGAAGAAGTGACGTCACCGATTGAAACGCTATTAGCGGACACCCTGCTAGTTAGCCATTTCACATCGGTTACATATATACTTTCACACAATAGGCCTATTGTATAAAAATATATTTTAGACTCAGTCAAAAAGAAACATTACATAATATTTTGTTTGTAAAAAAAAAATGGATTAACAACAGGTGTGAGAGGGAAAGAGGGAGAGAGTGGGAGAGAGAGTGAGAGGGGGGAGAGAGAGGGAGAGAGAGGGAGAGGGGGGGGGTCCCTGGTATTAATGTGTTTACTTAGTAAAGGCACAGCTTGTCCTTGGCACCTGCTCTCTGCAGAGCCAGAGACACTGCTGGGTGATGCCTCCTTGTAGGGATGCACAAGAGGCTGCTAAATGTCATGTTATCCAAAAGGATACCAAGACGTAGGCCTACGTTTACTTAATCCTTATGATCACCCTAAAATCCCCTGTGTGTGTGTGTGTGTGTGTGTGTGTGTGTGTGTGTGTGTGTGTGTGTGTGTGTGTGTGTGTGTGTGTGTGTGTGCGTGCGTGCGTGCAGGGCCAGTTTGATGCAGGGGCTTACCAAGGCTGAAGCCCCTGGGCCCAGGCCTGTGGGAGGCCCAAGAGGAAACCCCTCCCCCCAAAAAGAAAATATGTACTGTATGTATTATATATGTAGTATATATTTAGTATTTTTTTTACTGTATCTACCAATGAGTGTAGACAGCCTGCTGCTGCCGCTCTGCAAATCATCAGATTGGGGAGGAGAGGAGGTAGGTGGCCCACGTGGGTAACCGGGGGGCCCTGCCTTGAAATGAATACAAAATAAAAAATAAACTGCATAATAAATAAATGTGAATTGTCAATTGTGTGAGTCAGGGGCTGGGCCCTTTAGTAGCCTACTGTACCCCATGATATACAGTCCCAGTCAAAAGTTTGGACACACCTACTCATTCGAGGGTTTTTCTTTATTTTTACTATTTTCTACATTGTAGAATAATAGTGAAGACATCAAAACGATGAAATAACAAATATGGAATCATGTAGTAAKCAAAAAGATGTTAAACAAATCAAAATATATTTTATATTTTACATTCTTCAGAGTAGCTACCCTTTGCCTTGATGACAGCTTTGCACACCCTTGGCATTCTCTCAACCAGATTCATGAGGTAGTCACCTGGAATGCATTTCAACTAACCTTATTAACTTCTTGACGCTAGGGGTCAGATTATTATTATATATWTTTTTTAATAACGTTCCCAAGGTAAACGCACTATTTCTCAGGTCCAGATCGTAGAATATGCATATAATTTACAGATTAGGATAGAAAACACTCCAAAGTTTCTAAAACTGTCAAAATATTGTCTGTGAGTATAACAAAACTGATTTTGCAGGCGAAAYCCTGAGGAAATCTAACCCGGAAGTGATTTTCTTTTTTAAAATCTGTGTTTCATTTCCKGTCTTTCTTCCATTTAAAAGGGTATCAACCAGATTCCTTTTCCAATGGCTTCCTCAAGCTGTGACCAGGCTTTAGACATAGTTTCAGGCTTTTATTAAAAAAAATAGCGAGATTTTAAAAACTAGTCAGGAACTTTGATTAGTTCCTGCGCGCGAGAGGGGTAGCTCTCCATTTTCTTTCTCTCTTTTATTGAATAGGTTACGGTCCGGTTGAAATATTATCGATTATGTATGTTAAAAACAACCTGAGGATTGATTATAAAAAACATTTGACATGTTTCTARGAACATTACGGARARTTTTTGGAATTTTCGTCGAACGGAACGAGGCTGTGGTTTTCTGAACATAACGCGCAACCCAAATGGCGTTTTTTTGTTATAAAAGTAATATTTATCGAACAAAAAMAACATTTATTGTGTAACTGGGAGTCTCGTGAGTGCAAACATCCGAAGATTATCAAAGGAAAGCGATCAATTTTATTGCTTTTCTGACTTTCGTGACCATGCTAATTTGGGGCTAGCTGTTCTAGCATTGATTGATACACTCACAAAAGCTTGGATTGCTTTCGCTGTAAAGCATATTTTCAAAATCTGACACGATAGGTGGATTAACAACAAGCTAAGCGGTGTTTTGTTATATTTCACTTGTGATTGCATGATTATAAATATTTTTAGTAATATTTGGCGCCCTGCAATTCAGCGGTTGTTTAGGAAAATGATCCCGCTAAAGGGATCCGTAGCGCCAAGAAGTTTACCAGCATGGCTACCACAGCATTCTGCAGCAAAATGCCATCCCATCTGGTTTGCGCTTAGTGGGACTATCATTTGTTTTTCAACAGGACAATGACCCAACACACCTCAAGGTTATGTAAGGGTTATTTGACCAATAAGGAGAGTGATGGAGTGCTGCATCAGATGACTTGGCCACAACCCAATTGAGATGGTTTGTGATGAGTTGGACCGCAGAGTGAAGGAAAAGCAGCCAACAAGTGCTCAGCATATGTGGGAACTCCTTCAAGACTGTTGGAAAAGCATTCCAGGTGCAGCTGGTTGAGAGAATGCCAAGAGTGTCAAGGCAAAGGGTAGCTACTTTGAAGAATGTAAAATATAAAATATTTTTGATTTGTTTAACACTTTTTTGGGTACTACATGATTCCATATGTGTTATTTCATAGTTTTGATGTCTTCACTATTATTCTACAATGTGGAAAAAAGTACAAATAAGAAAAACCCTTGAATGAGTAGGTGTGTCCAAACTTTTGACTGGTACTGTATAAATATATACTGCATACAGTTGAAGTCGGAAGTTTACATTCACTTAGGTTGGAGTCATTAAAACAAGTTTTTCAACTACTCCACAAATTTCTTGTTAACAAACTATAGTTTTACTTTGTGCATGACACAAGTAATTTTTCCAACAATTGTTTACAGACAGATTTCACTGTATCACAATTCCAGTGGGTCAGAAGTTTACATACACTAAGTTGACTGTGCCTTTAAACAGCGTGGAAAATTCTTGAAAATTWTGTCATGGCTTTAGAAGCTTCTGATAGGCTAATTGACATCATTTGAGTCAATTGGAGGTGTAACTGTGGATGTATTTCAAGGCCTACCTTCAAACTCACTGCCTCTTCGCTTGACATCATGGGAAAATAAAAACAAATCAGCCAAGACCTCAGAAAAATAATTACAGACCTCCACAAGTCTGGTTCATCCTTGGGAGCAATGTCCAAACACCTGAAGGTACCACGTTCATCTGTACAAACAATAGTACGCAAGTATAAACACCATGAAACCACGCAGCCGTCATACCGCTCAGGAAGGAGACGCGTTCTGTCTCCTAGAGATGAACGTACTTTGGTGCGAAAAATACAAATCAATCCCAGAACAACAGCAAAGGACCTTGTGAAAATGCTGGAGGAAACAGGTACAAAAGTATCTATATCCACTGTAAAACGAGTCCTATATCGACATAACCTGAAAGGCTGCTCAGCAAGGAAGAAGCCACGGCTCCAAAACCGCCATAAAAAAGCTAGACTACTGTTTGCAACTGCACATGGGGACAAAGATCGTACTTTTTGGAAAAATGTCCTCTGTACTGATGAAACAAAAGTAGAATTGATTGGKCATAATGACCATCGTTATGTTTGGAGGAAAAAGGGGGAGGCTTGCAAGCCGAACAACACCATCCCAGCCGTGAAGCACGGGGGTGGCAGCATCATGTTGTGGGGGTGCTTTGCTGCAGGAGGGACTGGTGCACTTCACAAAATAGATGGCAACATGAGGAAGTAAAATTATGTGGATATATTGAAGCAACATCTCAAGACATCAGTTAGGAAGTTAATGCTTGGTCGCAAATGGGTCTTCCAAATGGACAATGACCTCAATCATACTTCCAAAGTTGTGGCAAAATGGCTTAAGGACAACAAAATCAAGGTATTGGAGTGGCCATCACAAAGCTCTGACCTCAATCCCATAGAAAATTTGCGGGCAGAACTGAAAAAGGCGTGTGCGAGCAAGTAGGCCTACAAACCTGAGTCAGTTACACCAGCTCTGTCAGGAGGAATGGGCCAAAATTCACCCAACATATTGTGGGAAGCTTGTGGAAGGCAATCCGAAACATTTGACCTAAATTAAACAATTTAAAGGCAATGCTACCAAATACTAATATAGTGTATGTAAACCTCTGACCCACTGGGAATGTGATGAAAGAAATAAAAGCTGAAATAAATCATTCTCTCTACTATTATTCTTACATTTCACATTCTGAAAATGAAGTGGTGATCCTAACTGACCTAAGTTGGGGAACTTTTACTAGGATTAAATGTCAGGAATTGTGAAAAACTGAGTTTAAATGTATTTGGCTAAGGTGTATGTAAACTTCCAACTTCAACTGTATATGTTTCCTCCTAATATTCACTTCATTGGCCTGGGCTATTGATTTTTTTTCGAACCCTGCAACAACAAAAAATCTCCATGTGTGGAAATCCTAAAAACGCTCAACTGTAGCCTACACCACATGGCAAACGTTATTATGGCTTTATTGTAAATGCTCTATTTCTCTTTTTTACCACGCATTGAATTGCATTTTAGTGCACGGATTTGTTTACAGAAAATGATGGTGTGCCTGGAAGAGAAAAAAAACAAAGGCTATGATTTCTTAATCTGGCCCTGTGTGTGTGTGTGTGTGTGTGTGTGTGTGTGTGTGTGTGTGTGTGTGTGTGTGTGTGTGAGAAGGAAGGGGAGGGCCAAACCCTGCTCAGTGAATTTCATAAAAATAAAAATAGTGAAACATTTCAAAAGTTATAATTTTTAGATAAAACTATGCTAAACATATTCACGTAACCAAATAATTGATTAAACACACCGTTATGTAATGAAGATCTACAGTAGCCTCAACCGCACTCTGTAGGGTAGCACCATGGTGTTCCTGTCCTCTGTGTACATTGACATCAATACAAAACCTAGGAGGCTTGAGGTTCCCACCCCCTTCCATAGACTTACACAGTAATTATGACAACTTCCAGAGGACGTCCTCCATCCTATCAGAGCTCTTGCAGCATGAACTGACATGTTATCCACCCAATCAAAGGATCAGAGAATAAATCTTGTACTGAAAGCATAAGCTACAGCTAGCTATCACTGCACTGCGGTGCATAAAATGTGGTGAGTAGTTGACACAAAGAGAGAGAAAGACAATAGTTGAACAGTTTTGAACAACTTAATTTCTTAAAAAATTAAGAAGCAAGAGAGGGATATTTGGTTGTATTTTTTTCACTTACTGCCTACCTCCTCACGCCATTTGCACACACTGTATATAGACTATTTTTTTTCTTCTATTGTGTTATTGACTGTACGCTTGTTTATTCCATGTGTAACTCTGTGTTGTTGTTTGTGTCGCACTGCTTTGCTTTATCTTGGCCAGGTAGCAGTTGTAAATGAGAACTTGTTCTCAACTAGCCTACCTGGTTAAATAAAGGATCATTATTTTTTATTTTTTTAACTTTCACTTACTTAGCTAGCGAATGCTTCTTGCTAGTTAGCCTACTCAAACACCTGGCTCAAACAGAGAGGGATGATATGTTAGTTAGCTGGCTATCCAACACTGGAACTCTTCCAAGTCAAGGTAAGCTTTTGGTTTTATTAATTTAATGGCACCAGGGCCCACCAGTGTAACTACTAAACTGCTTGCTGACTGTACACTGTACTGCATGATTGTAGCGGTTTACTAACACTTTAGTTCTAGTAGCTATGTTGACTAAGATGCTAGCTAACATGATGACAACGATGTAGGCTGTGTGTAGCGGTTTGAAGATTTGGCTTGGAAAGGTTTTTTCGCCTGGTCACAGACAGCTAATGTATTGTGCACTGAAGTCTGCCCACAAGCGAAGGGAAAATGTGAGAGGAGGAGAGCGCGTAGATGTGAGAAGGAATTATACAATTATAAAAGGGATCATGCTGTTTGTATGTGGCTGCTATGAAAGTGAACTGTGTTTGCYTGTGATCAGGGGTGTATTTGTTACACCCCTGAAAAAGGGGAGAAAGAATCACGATAGTGATACGGAATGTTTCCTCATTGAACGTTTAGTGCAATCATTTTACAAAAGTAACACATTTTACAGAATAAAAGATCTACAGGAAATAGAGTTTTGTAGGGTACAAGGCTTATTCAAATCATAACAGTATACACTGTACATCACTGAAACAAATACTATTTTCAATATAACTGTCAAGCAAAGCTTTAACTCAGTAWACCATAACACAATTTATCAACAGGCAATAAAGTGTTTGAAAAACAATTACACAAATAATGCCGCAAAATATCTTATTAACAGCGCACACGTTCATTCACAATCGACATAAAATGGCAGCTACGTAGCAGTACCTAGCAGTACGAAGCTAGCTGCAACCGAGCACGGCTCATATTACTCTCTGCAAACTTAACTAACTTCCTCAATATGTTACTAAAACAAACCTTAAACACTCTTGACATGTTAGCAAGTTATTACATTTAAATTACTCTTTTTTATCATCAATAACGTACCTGAAAAAGGGGAGAAAGAATCACGATAGTGATACGGAATGTTTACTCATTGAACGTTTAGTGCAATGAGAAAAAGACCGCGAATTCTCCGTGAACTTGAGTGGAGACCAGAGCAATCGATCTCAGGCTCATAGATTAAGAGCATTTAGTAGATCACAGATTAACACTTTTATCCACGACAACATAAAGGAATCAACATAACGTTTACACATTCCTCTCACAATTCGTACCCTTTGTATGCTTGACGGATTTTAACAGAATTATATAAATGTTATCAATCTATCAACTAATACTGAATGCATGATCTTCTTAACCTTAGATGTTTTAAGATCCTCACATACTATGAATTTACTAATACTTTTTAATGTATAACAGGCTATTAGTATTTCCTTTAACCTGTCACATATTCATTCCGCCGATTCTGTTGAAAAACTTTTCTTCAACGGAAGCAAACAGGGATAAACATACCTGAATTTGTCCAATAAAAACTCTTGTTTGCAACTGTTGGACTAATGATTACACCCTAGATCAGCTCAATGCAGGCAAGAGTGTGCAAGGCGGTATTGAATGTATCTGTCACCTTAATTACTCAAATTTCTCTCTACCTGTTTACGTTGTAAACTTATAGGCTAGGTTGTGGCAACCTCATGATGGGTATAGGGAAAATTAAAGTAGCACGTAGTAGCCTACACCTATCGATGTTACATTGAGCTGGGTGAATGGAATATGAATGCTAGTCATCCAATATGCTGTAATAGAAATAAGGCCATGCTCATTAAAAACATTTTTGGCCTCCCTCATCTTAAATGGCACCGACCGCCACTGGTGTGTGTGTGTGTGTGTGTGTACGCCTACTGAGAAAGTCACCCAGACTTTGCTGTGACAAAATGAAAGAAAAACATTGACACCAATTGACAGAGTTGCTGCAAAACTGCATCCGAGTGTCTTTGATTGTGGAACTATTTTTGTTTAAAATATAACCAATTAACATCTGACTGTTGAGCAATGCTGACTGTGTAAGTAGAATACTAGCATCTAACTGTAATCATGGAAACATGATTCAATTCAATCGACCTATGGAAACAATACAAAATATTTATCTAGACCTATATACACTGCTCAAAAAAATAAAGGGAACACTAAAATAACACATCCTAGAACTGAATGAATTAAATATTCTTATTAAATACTTTTTTCTTTACATAGTTGAATGTGCTGACAACAAAATCACACAAAAATGATCAATGGAAATCAAATTTATCAACCCATGGAGGTGTGGATTTGGAGTCACACTCAAAATTAAAGTGGAAAACCACACTACAGGCTGATCCAACTGGTCTCCTGAGGGATCTCCTCCCAGACCTGGACTAAAGCATCCGCCAACTCCTGGACAGTCTGTGGTGCAACGTGGCGTTGGTGGATGGAGCGAGACATGATGTCCCAGATGTGCTCAATTGGATTCAGGTCTGGGGAATGGGTGGGCCAGTCCATAGCATCAATGCCTTCCTCTTGCAGAAACTGCTGACACACTCCAGCCACATGAGGTCTAGCATTGTCTTGCATTAGGAGGAACCCAGGGCGCAACCGCACCAGCATATGGTCTCACAAGGGGTCTGAGGATCTCATCTCGGTACCTAATGGCAGTCAGGCTACCTCTGGCGAGCACATGGAGGGCTGTGCGGCCCCCAAAGAAATGCCACCCCACCACCATGACTGACCACGCCAACCGGTCATGCTGGAGGATGTTGAAGGCAGCAGAAGGTTCTCCACGGCGTCTCCAGACTCTGTCACGTCTGTCACGTGCTCAGTGTGAACCTGCTTTCATCTGTGAAGAGCACAGGGCGCCAGTGGCGAATTTGCCAATCTTGGTGTTCTCTGGCAAATGCCAAACGTCCTGCACGGTGTTGGGCTGTAAGCACAACCCCCACCTGTGGACGTCGGGCCCTCATACCACCCTCATGGAGTCTGTTTCTGACTGTTTGAGCAGACACATGCACATTTGTGGCCTGCTGGAGGTCATTTTGCAGGGCTCTGGCAGTGCTCCTCCTGCTCAAAGGCGGAGGTAGCGGTCCTGCTGCTGGGTTGTTGCCCTCCTACGGCTCCTCCACGTCTCCTGATGTACTGGCCTGTCTCCTGGTAGCGCCTCCATGCTCTGGACACTACGCTGAACAGCACAGCAAACACTTCTTGCCACAGCTCGCATTGATGTGCCATCCTGGATGAGCTGCACTACCTGAGCCACTTGTGTGGGTTGTAGACTCCGTCTCATGCTACCACTAGAGTGAAAGCACCGCCAGCATTCAAAAGTGACCAAAACATCAGCCAGGAAGCATAGGAACTGAGAAGCGGTCTGTAGTCACCACCTGCAGAACCACTCCTTTATTGGGGGTGTCTTGCTAATTGCCTATAATTTCCACCTTTTGTCTATTCCATTTGCACAACAGCATGTGAAATTTATTGTCAATCAGTGTTGCTTCCTAAGTGGACAGTTTGATTTCACAGAAGTGTGATTGACTTGGAGTTACATTGTGTTGTTTAAGTGTTCCCTTTATTTTTTTGAGCAGTGTATAAAACCAATGAGTTCAGCTAACAAAAAGGGGCCATATACTGACACTGCACTTATCTGACATCTACATAAGGTGTGTTCATAAATTCACTCTAGAGTTCCTGACGCTCAGAGTGCGTTGGTAAATTCAGAGCTTTATCAGATTGTCCTTTCATAAATTCAGAGCGCACACTGGAAGCTCTGGCCAAGGAGTAAGTAGGGTTGATCCGAGCTTTCTGACCTCACAATGGCACTCGAGCACCCAAGCAAACTGGCTAAAGTTGGCTAGCTACTTCCAGACACAAATGAGAGAACGCCTCATTTCACTCGCCCTAGTTATGCTGTGTACATGTTATCTAGAGCGTTGGTGACTGTAACAATGTAAGTACATTTACTGACACAGGTCATTTTCAAGGGTGTTGCACGTTCGTAAATTCCTCAGTTATTCTGTGCTCTGAAATTACGAACGCAAACATAGTTTCTCTCTCTCGCGAGGTTTTCACTGGCTAGTTGTAAATGCGACTTTCAAATTAGATCCCGCCCTAGCCACAGTAAAAAAAAAATCCCACTGCGTCAAATCAAGTGCACGAAAGGGAATTGAATGCATTGTAGGCTGTATACATTGTAACACACTTAATAACTATCATCAATTTGACACATCACGCGGCCTACCTAGCTTTAGAACTTATTGTTAATGGATGAAGGGTTTGCGTTTACTATGTATGAGAATTCTTGAAAAAAAMAGAGAAATAGTTAAATAACCAAGAATGTTGACAACTTATTCTAATAATGACGTTTTGAAAAAGGTGGATGTAGCCTAATAATGAAAATACGTAAGCACTTATGCAATAATAGGTCTAATCTATATGCATAGGCCTAGTCAAAAATGTATTAGAATCCTGAGGTGACGACGAGGGAGCCTTCAAAGGTTGCTGCTGGTCCTTTTGCAGAGGTGTTGGTGTGAGTATTTTAGCACTAATAATAACAGTTAATTTAGGATCATTTAAGGTAATCCCCTCAAGCCTAGACAACACTGCTGCAAGTGCAACTCTTTTAACATAAAAGGCCAATACGCCCATGTAGGTCTGCACAAAATGAGGGGCAGACCCGTATCTTTTTTAACTGCGTGATTGGTTCTAAACCTCGAACGCGAGGGGGATACCGTTGCTGCGTTACTCGATCAGCTGTTTTGATTACATTTGGAAAGAAACAGTTCCAAAGACCAGACAGAGAATCAAGAACAGACGCACATCTTTGGAAAAAAAGATGGTATAAACCGATAACTCATCAAATGAAAACGCATTAATGAAGGAATCGGTTACAACATCTCATCAAATACAATTTTGGGGTTAACAGAATGTCCTACTCAAACTGGGAAATATTCTGTGAATATAGGTAAGTTTTATTTGCCGTTTGTCTTTCTATTTATAGCTATCATCTGCGTGCATCCAAACCGGTCCTTTATGAACACAGTTTGCAGAATTTTGTAATTGACAGGCATTCTCCAATGCTGTAACATGAACGCAAGAGGGGCGTCTTTCCAAAAAGGAGATCATTAAATATGTCTGTGTTCTATTATTATCCAGTCTTTCGGTCGCTGAACTACCGCTGGCTGTCATTGCAACTGCCCCAATTTCAGACGAGACTTTGGTGTAATGTCACCTGCACCAAAGGAGTAGGCCTAGCTTTCATATCCAGTTTTTAATTTCAAAGTTCTTTCTCTGCTGATATAAGGCTAATGTTCAGGTTTTCTTTGTCATCGTGAAATGGTTTGTTTAGCCTTTCAGTGGTATCCCAGCCTCGTCCATTCCTTGATTCCTGCTCAAGCTGTTGTTTAGGTTTTGAATAATGACGTCAGTTGCATACACATCTGACGCATTCAGGAACGATAATCAAAGCTTGATGATGAGTTGGTTATATAAATCATCTGTGTAGTGCTAGTGCAAAAAACAACACCTGGACCTAGTGGGAGGAGGCCCAGGACCGAGTTTGGGAAACACTGCAATGGGCCACATTTGCTCAGCTTAGTAGCTGCCAATTATTTATATATACACAAAATGATGACCCGAGGGGTGCTGTTTTGGAGCTTCCATGCTTCCATCTTGGTACTCCCACACGTTGTAGAAAAAATATTTTGGAAGCTATAAAAATTATGTTATTAGTGTCTACATTTGTTTTTGCCACGTTTGTTCTATTACAGACACCTTAATGCATATTTTTAAATTATGTTATGTGAGCTAAACATACAAATAAATGATTTTTTTTGGTATATCTTAAGTATACTTGTTTAAATACACTGAACAAAAATATAAATGCAACAATTTCAAAGATTTTATTGAGTTACATTTCTTATAAGGAAATCAGTCAATTGAAATAAATGGCGAAGTAATTACAATTTAGCAATTTACACTGGAGTGATATATGTACAGATGAGGATGTGCAAGTAGAAATACTGGTGTGCAAAAGAGTAGAAAAACAGATATGGGAATGAGGTAGGTAGTTGGTTGGATGGGCTATTTACAGATGGGCTGTGTACAGCTGCAGCGATCGGTAAGCTGCTCTGACAGCTGACGTTTAAAGTTAGTGAGGGAGATATGTCTCCAACTTCAGTGATTTTTTTTATTTTTATTTTATTATTTTTTTTGCAATTCGTTCCAGTCATTGGCAGCAGAGAACTGGAAGGAAAGGCTGCCAAACGAGGTGTTGGCTTTGGCTTTGACTAGTGAAATATACCTGCTGGAGCACTTGCTACGGGTGGGTGTTGCAATGGTGACCAGTGAGCTGAGAAGGCAGAGCTTTACCTAGCAAAGACTTATAGATTACCTGGAGCCAGTGGGTTTGGCGACGAATATGTAGCGAGGACCAGCCAACGAGAGCATACAGGTCGCAGTGGTGGGTCGTATATGGGGCTTTGGTGAAAAAACGGATGGCACTGTGATATACTGCATCCAATTTGCTGAGTAGAGTGTTGGAGGCTATTTTGTAAATGACATTGCCGAAGTCAAGGATCGGTAGGATAGGCAGTTTTACGAAGGTATGTTTGGCAGCATGAGTGAACGATGCTTTGTTGCGAAATAGGAAGCCGGTTCTAGATTTCATTTTGGATTGGAGATGCTTAATGTGAGTCTGGAAGGAGAGTCTAACCAGACACCTAGGTATTTGTAGTTGTCCACATATTCTAAGTCAGAACCGTCCAGAGTAGTGATGCTAGACAGGCGGGCAGGTGTGGGCAGCGATCAGTTGAAGAGCATGCATTTAGTTTTACTTGCATTTAAGTGCAGTTGGAGGCCACGGAAGGAGTGTTGTATGGCATTGAAGCTCGTCTGGAGGTTGGTTAACACAGTGTCCAAAGAAGGGCCAGAAGTATACAGAATGGTTTCGTCTGCGTAGAGGTGGATCAGAGAATCACCAGCAGCAAGAGCGACATCATTAATGTATACAAAGAAAAGAGTCGACCCGAGGATTGAACCCTGTGGCACCACCATAGTGACTGCCAGAGGTCCGGACAACAGGCCCTCCGATTTGACACACTGTACTCTGTATGAGAAGTAGTTGGTGAACCAGGTGAGGCAGTCATTTGAGAAACCAAGGCTGTTAAGTCTGCCGATAAGAATGTGGTGATTGACAGAGTCAAAAGCCTTGGCCAGGTTTCCAATCTTTGGGGATCTCAGACGATACGAAAGAGAGGTTGAACAGGCTAGTAATCGGGGTTGCAACAATTGCGGCGGATACTTTTAGAAAGAGAGGGTCCAGATTGTCAAGTGTAACAGTATAACTTTAAACCGTCCCCTCGCCCCGACACGGGCGCGAACCAGGGACCTTCTGCACACATCAACAACGGTCGCCCACGAAGCATCGTTACCCATCGCTCCACAAAAGCCGCGGCCCTTGCAGAGCAAGGGGAAACCCTACTTCAAGTCTCAGACCAAGTGACGTAACCGATTGAAACGCTATTAGCGCGTACCCGCTAACTAGCCATTTCACATCCGTTACACAAGCCCAGCTGATTTGTAGGGGTCCAGATTTTGCTCTTTCAGAACATCAGCTATCTGGCTTTGGGTGAAGGAGAAATGGGGGAGGCTTGGGCAAGTTGCTGTGGGGGGTGCAGGGCTGTTGACCGGGGTAGGGGTAGCCAGGTGGACGCATGGCCAGCCGTAGAAAAATTCTTATTGAAATTCTCAATTATCGTGAATTTATCGGTGGTGACAGTGTATCCTAGCCTCAGTGCAGTGGGCAGCTGGGAGGAGGGGACAATGTTGTTACAGCAGGTTTGAGTTATGGGACCCAGACTTTATGACAATGTTTTTCTCAACCAGGTCTTTGTGAGAAGTATTTTGATACCCAAAGCCTCTGCTGCTACGTCTAAGTTTCCTGCCAAAGAAAGGAGAGGAAAGGACATCACAACCAAGTCTGTGACCCAGAGTCTGAGACAACACCTTCAACCGCCGCACAGAACAGAACCCAGTCATGTTCAGAAGGCTCACAAGTCTGTTTTTTGGAAGAGATGATGACATCTCTACAGACCAGAGGACATCCACCCCTGCAGAAATGCTTGAGGAAGGGTGGCTTCTGATCAACCATCAAGGTCAGTCTCACAGGAAGTAGTGGTTGGACTGTAGCTACATAGTGTGCTCTGCTAGAGGAAATATGGGTAATGCTGGCTCTCTTGTTGCTCTACAGAAGTGAACCCATTGGAGGAGCAGGTAGTGGAGTGTGCTAACACATCTATCTACAGAAGTTCACCTGTCACTGAGGAGACTGAACCCATCTCAGAAACTGGCGTCAGGTGAGAGAGACTTTTGTGCATTTGACACAGGAAGTTGTCAAAGCATTTTACAATATTCGTGTTCTGCCACTGATTCCAAATATTTGATTGTCCTCGTGTATATGTGAACAGATGTGGGTGTGCATTTGTGGGCTTACAAGCATTTGTTTCTCTGCAGGATGTCAGAACCAGAGGTCCCAGTCCAAAGAAGCATCACCAGCCCCAGCCGGATCATTCGTGTATCAGTGTCCATGGCTGGACAGCTGGCTAAGGTCTCGCAGGTTGCTCGTGTCCAGAGGGCTCAGACCCGGGTGGACCGCCACCACCTCACAGGGAGCTGCATCCAGCGGCAGAACTGTGTCCGCCAGCGAGCTCAGCGCCACTCACCCCGCACACGCACAACCTACCTCCAACAGCCAGGCCACCACAACTTCAGCCACTGAACACCCAGCACCAGGGAGTGCTTTTAACACAAGAACAACAGGGACCTTTAATCTGCTCACACCATGCACACACAAACAGACATGCTCAGACACCTTCACAAATGCAACATAAATTGATTGGCAGCATATTTCCGTATAGTGAAATAAAGTCATAATTCAAACACATTTTGCATAGTTCAATATTGTGTAGATTAAGGTATTTCCCAAAGGAATCCTATCTACCCCATTTGATTCAAAACACTAAGCTTGTTACTTGGAATTGTCACTTGTTCACTGGCAGCTAAAAATTACGTTTGAACCTGTACTGTACATGACAAGAGAATGAAGATGTGAACATATCAAGGAATAAGTTCGCCCTAAATATTTCTGAAACTAAAAGCATTGTATTTGGAACAAAACACTCACCAAACCCTAAACCTCAACTAAATCTTGTAATAAATAATGTGTAATTTGAGCAAGTTGAGATGACTAAACTGTTTGGAGTAACCCTAGATTGTAAACTGTCATGGCCAAAACATATTGATGCAGTAGTGGCTAAGATGGGGAGAGGTCTGTTTATAATAAAGCAATGCTCTGCCTTCTTAACAACACTATCAACAAGGCAGGTCCTACAGGCCCTAGTTTTGTCTCACCTTGACTACTGTTCAGTCGTGTGGTCAGGTGCCACAAAAAAGGACTTAGGAAAATTGCAATTGGTTCAGAACAGGGCAGCACGGATGGCCCTTGGATGTACACAGAGATAGTGGAGGAGAGATTGACTTCATCACTACTTTTATTTATAAGAGGTATTGACATGTTGAATGTACCAAGCTGTCTGTTTGAACTACTGGCACACAGCTCAGACACCCATGCAAACCCCACAAGACATGCCACAAGAGGTCACTTCACAGTCCCCAAGTCCAGAACAGACTATGGGAGGCACACAATACTACATAGAGCCATGACTACATGGAACTCTATTCCACATCAAGTAACTGACGCAAGCAGTAAAATTAGATTGAAAAAAKCAGATTAAAAAACACCTTATGGAACAGCGGGGACTGTTAAGCAACACAAACATAGGCACAGACACATGCATACACACACACATACGATAACATACGTACTATACATACACATGGATTTAGTACTGTAGATATGTGGTAGTGGTGGAGTAGGGGCCTGAGGGCACACAGTGTGTTGTGAAATCTGTGAATGTATTGTAATGTTTTAAAATTGTATAAACTGCCTTAATTTTGCTGGACCCCAGGAAGAGTAGCTGCTGCTTTGGCAGCAACTAATGGGGATCCATAATAAATACAAATATCAAATGAGATATGTTTGTAGGCTTGATAGTTTGTGGCTATGGCAAAACTGTCAGTGGCATGCATATTTCTGTGCAAAGCCTATGCAAAAAATGTTTGCTAAAACATATGTTGAGGGAAATTAAAAGGTATTTGTATCATTACACGTATGTATTTTGTCAGATTGTTGTGTGTGTTAAAAACATTTCATATAGCAATAAAAAGGATGACCCACGTGATTGCACCATTGTTTCTTTATTCCATTAGTGTCAGAACTGCATGATCAGGGCTATTTGGTGACCAAAAGGCATTACTAATGTTATCCAATTCAATGGTATACGACACAATATGTAAAAGATGGTTATAGAAACAGCTCAGTGTATACTACTTAAAAAAAAAAAAAAGGCTGATCAATTGGTTACTTAATTGGCCAATCTGATTGGCTGAGTAATTCTTACCCCGTTTGTCATTATTCAGGTGTTAAGGCAGGTAAGAGGGAAGCTAGCAATGGAGAGCTCATAAAACTGTGTTATACTTTCTGTTCTTCTAGATTAGTAACACAGTGCAATTGTTTTTGTGCATCTCTAAATTCTACTGCGCCAACACCTGTGTTGTACTTTTATTGTATAGCTTGTTTTCACCATGCTGACTTGCAGGTTTGCTAGTCATCAGATGGGAAGGAAGAGGGTAATCCTGTGTCTGTGTAATTGTACATCATCTGCTTATTTCTGTGTGAACATAGGGGAAATGGATGTGAGTCCTGAGACTAAACTTAGTAGCAGACAATCCCCAGTTGGTTACAAGAGCTTTGAGGGTTTACCTCAGTTGACTGTGGATGACACATTGACCAAAGGGCAAAATGGGAACTTTCAGAATGAGCATAACCGAAACACAGGTAGTTGGTTTGGTAGCAACTCAATGCTACTTACATGATGTCAAGTCAAATCTTGCTTGTATCAACCACAAATTGCCACACATGTACAGTAGCTTTTTAGCCCACCTCCACTCTGACAGGGTCTAAAATCTCTTCCTCCAGGACTCCATGGCGGCCTCAGTCCTGCTCCAGACCTCAGCAGTCTCCCAAAAGAATTGCCCCTGAGACATCTAGCCTCTGGGAGCCAGCACCCTAACCTGGCTGATCTAAGCTTGTCCTCCTTTAGAGAGATGGATAAGGACCTGCCGTCTGGYGGACCAAGTAGGTGTGGCCCTTGGCAGGATACCATCATACCCATCTATGCTGCTTCTCTCATCATTGCCATAGCAGTCACCACCGCTATGGTCCTGCAGATTTATCTAGGGACAAATGAGGTATGTTCTCACTTAGAAAAATGTATAGAAACTATTTAGAACAACTTTTACTTATTACCTTATTTTTTATCCTCGTCCTTACTATAATGGGGTCAGCAGGTCTTCAGAGGGAGTGTGTTGGTGACAGACCATGAACACTGTACAGAGCTTGGTCGAAGGGTGCTGACTGAACAAGGCTCCAGTGTGGATTCTGCCATTGTTGCCACCCTGTGCCTGGGAATAGTCCATCCACATGCGTCAGGTATTGGCGGGTAAGTGACTAATGCATTTGAGAAAGTTAACGGCAAGTGCACTATATATGTTGCATAATGATTGTCCAGAGGTTATCATGTGGATGGACAGGACATTTATTGTCCACCTGACTTAATTATGTATTTTTCTGTAGGGGAGGGGTGATGCTGGTTCATGACATCCGGAAGAATATTAGGAAGGTGATTAATTTCCAGGAAACGGCACCCTCTGGAATCAAGGAGGAGATCCTGCAAATTGACCCAGAGCTAAAGGTGATGTGCTGTATGACAACAGTGTATGAGTAAAAATACATAACTTATTGTAGCTCTTTCATTTTTAGGATAACACAATGTGTTGAACTATTATCTCAAATTGTGTGGCTAGTCTCAGATAGTCATGCAACATGTACACTGAGGCTTCAAAAGAGATTTTTAAATTGTAACCTCTTTCCTTAACCATCCAGCCAGGTCTGATTGTAGGTGTGCCAGGCTTGCTCAGAGGGTTGTACCAAGCCCATAAACTGTATGGAAGGTGAGGTGTTGTCGTTATGTTATGTGCAATTTTATGTTTGTGTTCAGAAGCATATACTAGGTTGTTATTGTTTCACCCTAGACTGTCATGGGAGGATATCGTCACCAGGGCTGCCAATGTAGCCAGAGATGGCTTTAATGTGTCTCACAGACTTGGTAAGGAGTGATTCACAATCATACCAAGTCTTTTTCTTACTGTTTTACTTCTCATGCCTGTACAATCTGTATGAAATCCTCAATACAAGATTAGACCAATTGCAGGTTTTCACCAGTAGACTTTGATATTTGTCTAACCCTGCAGCAGAGGCCATAACCAAGGTGAAAGGTCAGAATATGTCATTGCGCTTCAGGGACATGTTCTTGCCAAGAGGCCATGCTCTGTCCCCCGGCTCTCTTATGAAAACACCAAGTCTGGCTGCTGTCCTGGAGGCTGGGGTATCAGAATTCTACAGTGGGACTCTAACACAGGAAATGGCCAGTGAGGTAAATAAATGCGTTAGCTAAGAACATAGCCCTCAGCAAATTGCATTAAATCATACGCATATTTAACCTGTGTTGTATTTTAGGTGCAAGAAAATGGAGGAATTCTAACCAAGGAGGATCTCAGCAACTATAGTGCAGTCATAGAGCAGCCAATTGAAGGCCTGTATCAGGGTAAACATAGTCATACTTCATACTCTTTATAGGAAGTAGCCTACAAACAAGACAATTCTACAGTATGTTGGGATTAGCTGCATTTGTCYACATAATATTTTGTCTACACCAGTGGTGCCTGGTGGCACTTTTCCAGCTCATAATAATGGCTGGAACATAATGAATTGTATGGTTTCCATGTGTTTGATTCCATTCCATCCATTATTATGAGCTGTCCTCCCCTGACCAGCCTCCTCAGGTCTACATAATATTTCCTGGCAACACCCTCCCTCAGGATTTCGAGTTCTAGTGCCGCCTCCCCCTTCTATTGGTGCTGCTCTGATCTCAGCCCTCAACATTTTGGAGGACTTCCACCTCAATGGGAATGGTACAACGTATAGCGCAAACCACTGGATTGCTGAGGTACTGTATCTCAAGCTCTGAAGTGAGACCCATGTCATTTACAGTGCAGAAAAGGTTCCCCAAATAAAAGTGTATTGTATTCATTTTGAAGTCACTGAAAGCGGCCCTGACTATGGCCAGTGGGCTCGGAGACCCTGTGTATACCCCATCAGTTTCTGCACTCATCTCCAAGATGCTAAGGTAAACATTAACAAGCGTGCATTCACTTCCTCACCATGTTCTAAGTAGATTAGCCATGCAATTTAAGTCCTTCTGAAATGCAATGACAGGAATTTCTGTGAACAATTGTCCTCTGATCTATATGCCTTATATCTGTGTCTCTGTTAAAGCAAGCCACAGGCTGTAGTGCTCCGTCAGTTGATCAGTGACTCGCAGGCATCTCCTCCCAGACACTACTCTACTGTCTATGACCTGCCGAGTGGAGCTGTGGCTAGCCAGGTGGTCGTGATGGGTCCCGATGACATCATTGTGTCTGTCACCAGGTGCTGTGATTAGGAGCTTACCTGAAGGAGATAACATGTTTACATTAGCATTATGGATATGGTGTGGGATAGCTTAAGTCTTGCACTTGTTCATTTTTTTAAATGTTTCAGCTCACTGAACAGGCCCTTTGGAAGTAGAATATTAACCCCTTCAGGCATTCTCCTGAACAGCCAGATCTTGGACTTCTCCTGGCCAATTAAAACCCAGGGACTGTTAATATCGAACCTGGTAACAACATACCACAGTACAATGGAAGTTTAGGCTGTATAATGTATAAACATAACATTCTACACTTTCAATCTTAGCCCCAGATAGAGAAACAACCATTTTGTAAAAATATCCTATATCAACACTTGTTTTCTTTGCAGACGAACAGGGTCCAGCCAGGCAAGCGGCCTCTGTCATTTATTATGCCAACAATTGTGATACCATCTCTAGGTAAATGTGGATCCTATGTGGCCCTGGGATCTTCTAATGGAGAGCACAGCCTCAGTGGTGTCACCCAGGTCTGACACGTAAAAAAACAAACATACTCTTTAACAAAAGGCATGAACATTATCTAAAAGTTAATGTCCTTGTAATTTCATTACCTTTCATTGTGCTATTTGTTTCAGGTCTTGATTAATATTTTGTCATATAACAAAAATCTGAATGATAGCATATCACTGGGACGACTCCATCCCCAACTTCAGCCGAGCAGACTCCTGGTGGACTGTGAGCATTTCTGACGTTTTCTTTATCTACACTCAATTGTGGGTGGMAAATCAGCTTTGAAATGGTTTGAAACCTCAACTCACTTTTTTCTAATTCATATCTTCCCAACTATCTCCCCTCAGCTGAGTTCCTGGAGGAGGATGTGAAGGTGTTGCGTCTGAAAGGACACGCTGTCTACAGGGTGGGGCTGCTGTCCCTGGTGCAGGGTGCCCAGAAAACCAACGACATCATTAGGGGCATTGTTGATCCTCGTGCTGTGGCTGGCTCTGCCTAGCTTTCTGAGAATATGGCTTTATTTCAATGTGAACATAAGAAGATTAAGTAATATTTGAGTTGTATGTTTATTAAATAATTCATGTATTACAATTTTAGATTTTCCTATGTGATGATGGCAGGCGTGCAGCTTTCACTGGGGGCGGTGGGGACATATCGCCCCCACATTCTGAAATGGCCTTTTTGTCCTCTCCCAAGTGGTATCATTGGAAAGTGATACAAAACMAGGCAACGGTGTMCTTTAGAACTATGCGGACGCCTKTGAGCGGTCGGTTAGACTGTTTGGTGTGTTTTTATCCGACTGGTTCCCCCACAAAAATTATAATAAAATATGTCCCTCCTGGATGATGGCAGATCTAATATAAAGGTGGTAGACATCACAGGAGGCTGATGAAGGGAGGACCGCTCATAATAATGGCCTGGAACGGCATCAGACACATGGAAACCATGTGTTTGATGCCATTCAGCTCCAGCCGTTACCACGAGCCCGTCCGCCCCAATTAAGGTGCCACCAACCTCCTGTGGTGGACATGAATTTCATCTCAGATTCTGTGTGTGAAGATGTGAGTAGCCTATACCCATCAACCTAGGTCACAATAGTATTGGTTGTCCAATAGGGGGCACTACTTTCCTAGGCAGAACTAGATAAATATAGTTTGGCCTAATGTTTGGTAGAAGTTAGAGGCAAATACATTATCGCTCAATCGCTTTACAAATCAGACATTTGCTGTTAGTCACTGCTGTTTTGTCGAGGTAAAGATAGTCCATATAGCCACCAGCTACTGTATATCTCCAATAATTTACTTCATGTGTGAATGTTGACTCCCAAACAAGCCACTAAACCCTGCTCCTAATAATGAGTGCAGCGTGGGATGGGTTGAAATGGTAAATATCCAGATTTTAAAAAGTTACTTGATCTTATTCAAATATCAGTGGCACTGTCAACCCTTACATTAAAGGCATGTGTCTATGTTTTAATTGTTGGTTTGAACTCTTTAGCTTGTTAATCAGCAGCCCCAAAGTATTAAACTGTGTGCTCAACACCTTCCTTACAATACATACTCTCCTACTAGCAAGGGCCTCTTCGGAGTAGAGAATGTGCCAAAGGGCTGATGTCATAGAAAACTGGCATAGGAAGGTTGACAAGCAAATACACACATCCAATGCCACTATAAAAAGACAAAACAGTATCATAATGGCTTGAGAACACATATGAAGCTTTCTGTTATTGAGAATAATACAAAACCATATTATGACAGATGACTACCACAGATGACTAACCACATATTCCTGGGTGATGGATTATTTAGCTGGCCAGCCCATATGGAAAATGAAGGTATTTAATATACAGTGCCTTGAAAGTATTCACACCCCTTGACTTTTTCCACATTTGTACAAATTAATTAAAAATTAAAAACTGAAATGTCTTGAGTCAATAAGTATTCAACCCCTTTGTTAGGGCAAACCTAAATAAGTTCAGGAATAAAACTTTGCTTAACAAGTCACATAAATTGCATGGACTCACAGTGTGCAATAATAGTGTTTTAGATCATTTTGAATGGCTACCTCACCTCTGTATCCCACGCTCGAGCAGTGAATTTCAAACACATATTCGGCTAAAAAGACCAGGGAAGTTTTCCAATGCCTCGCAAAGAAGGGCACCTATTTGGTAGATGGGTAAAAAATAAAAAAGCAGACACTGAATATCCATTTGAGCATGGCCAAATCTACACTGGAGTTGCTTACCAAGAAGACAGTGAATGTTCCTGAGTGGCTGAGTTACAGTTTTGACTTAAATCTGCTTGAAAATCTATGGCAAGACCTGAAAATGGTTGTCTAGCCATGATCAACAACCGATTTGACAGAGCTTGAAGAATTTTGAAAAGAATAATGGGCAAATGTTTCACAATCCAGGTGTGAAAAGCTCTTAAGAGATTTACCCAGAAAGATTCACAGCTGTAATCACTGCCAAAGGGGATTCTAACATGTATTGACTCAGGTTTGAATAGTTATCTCATCAAGATATACAGTACTAGTGTTTTATTTTTCAAGATTTTTTTCAACAAATGTTACAAATTTTCTTTCACTGACATTACAGATTATTTTGTGTAGATCGTTGACCAACATGTTTGCTATTAAATCAATTTTAATCCCACTTTGTAACAACAAGATGTGTGTGGAAAAGTCAAGGGTTGTGAATATTTTCTGAGAGGCACTGTATGTACATACATGCTGGGAATTCAAAATATATTTACATATATGTCCAGAATATATTTATGAAATATATAACTTGAGCATATCATAGAATATTTATGTGAATTTATTTTAAATTATAAACTGGGTGGTTCAAGTCCTGAATGCTGATTGGCTGACAGCCGTGGTATATCAGACCGTATACTACGGGTATGACAAAACATTTATTTTTACTGCTCTAATTACATTGGTAACCAGTTTATTATAGCAATAAGGCACTCTGTAAGGTTTGTGGTATGCCCAATATACCACGGCTAAAGGCTGTGTCCAGGCACTCTGCTATGCCCTTAGCCGTGGCATATTGGCCATATGCCACACCCCCTCGTGCATTATTGCTTAAATATATGTTAATTAAAAACATAATTATCCCGATCTGTCAATCACAATTTTAAACGTCCCTAGCCCCCCTTCTCCAGCCTCGCGTCTAAACTGACAATGCAGCGGTTTAATTTTCATCAGATGAAAAGCAGCTGTCAAGCGCCCAAAATCTTTCTCATGGTGAATGCCATTTTATTTGATTATATAATCCGAACAATTATTTAAAATATGTTTTCACCTGGTGGGTGACAAAGGAAGAAGATATTTTCTTCAACTGCCTGCAAGCAAGAGTTTTCAATGAGCTAGCTAACACAGCTAGCTAATGAACGTTAGTTAGCTAACAACTAGCTAGCTCCTTTTAGTTTGCTGCACCACCTCAACACGCAGTGTGACCGACCAAGGTTATGACCAGAMGGTGTTTTTGTTTCTAACAATAGGCCTAGGGCATATATGTTTAAAATATATATATGTGCATAGCTGATATTCCCTCTGTCACTCATGGGGAGGGGGATATTATATTGTAGATCATAAGAGTGGTAACGTTAACATTACCCCACATTGAAGTTTAAATACCCGAGTAGGCTACTCTGTCTTGATACTGTTAAATTATTTGCAACACTGTGATTGACAACCTGCAATTTTCTGTGACTGATACAATAAGTAACAGTTACTTGCTTAGTAAATAACCACTATCATGTAGCTAACGTTAGATATAACGTTACCCAAATTCTAGTGATCATTTGTGAATTCTCTGACGCAATATTATCTTGAAGAAAAATCACGATTTCCATGCTGAATTGTCTCTGTCAGATAGAGAACAGTATAAAACGGGCGTGTTCGGTCACAGAGCTACAGTATCAGTTAACTGGGCTGAATGACTTCCTTATTCCGAGCTACGGTCGCGAGGATTTAGTTTACCTTGCAATCGATGTGTGTAGTACTTCGGAGTAACTGCTCTTCAAATACTTGGAAAAACGGTCAGTAAGATTGACTCACTTACATTTTAGTAATAAAAGACAATTACTAGAGATACATTGTTGCCAGTGAGTACAGGTAGTACACATGTATCTTATTTTGTTGAAACAATGTGATAAAACCATTACAAAGTGTTACCACTGAGATTGATGTTCAATTATCGTTAAACACTGCCAAAAGTCACGACAAAAAAAAAAATCCTAAACTGAATTGATTTCAAAAACTGTATACCCAAATAATGCATAAAGGAAGTCCTTTTACATTCCTTGCTTCTACCTATCTGTCACTTCTTTGTAAATTAGAGTCTTTAAAGCCGTGCTTTGAGTGTGACAGCACAATGGAATGGCTGTGAATTCACATTCTCATAATACAAGTGAACGATCAGAAGGATACAATAATACTTTCTTTACTTCTTTCCCTGACAGGGTGGCTGCTAGTCACACAACGTCTGCATTGCTTGTCAGCAGGAATATTGTGCACTTTAGAAGAGGGATGGAATCAAAAAGAGAAGGGAAGGACAAGTTCTTTATAGTGACACGGGGGAAGGCGAGAAAAGGCTTCGCAAGAGGATGTATCGGCCGTGTGGAGGCAGAGATGCAGAAGGGAGAGCTGATGGGACTGTTGTACGGAGGTGGCAGCAGTGGGGGTAACCCTAAGAGTGGGGGCATGGTGAAGATGGAGGACACATATCCCCTCACCTGCCACCAGGCCCAGCTGCTGCTCTTTGTGTCCCCCTCCAGCAAACGCCTGGAGCTCCTGTGTAACCCCCAGCTTTTTTTGGCTATCTGTGTGCTGTCTCAGGATGACCTGGTGGTGGTGAAGCACAAGAAGGGTCACCAACCAGGGCTGGTTAGGAACCTAATGCTGATCGGTAAGAAGGAGAACCAAGGGGACCTGCTGATGCTGGGCTTTGAGGTTGAGTTTGTGGTGAGTATACAACTTATATAAATCTGGTATCTGGTAAGTCCGTATCAGCATAGACACTGCCATAGAGAAAGTTGAATAACTTTTAGCATTTTGTCCAATGTATAAGCAAATAATCAGGAATTTCTACTGTCTTTGATCCTCTCATCGATAATTGAAAAATGTAGCCTAATGATTACACAGTATGACAGACACTGTAAACTGTACATGTCAAGTACACCTGAACCTCTCATTGATTTACATGAGTTTCAGGAAGTGACAGCAGGAGACAAGAATGTCTCTCACGCTGTGATCACACCGACAGCGTCATTGCATTTTGGTACACCAGAAGTACATTCATTTCCAATGGAACGCTGCATTTGCCTTGCAGCATTGCGTTGCAGAGGCAGTTGCAGTGCATTCTGTATGGTGCATATTTGGATTTATCAAACGTATGCGTCAAACTGTATGCATAGACAGCTTGACATAAATGGTAGCAGAAGGTTGTTTTACTTTTGTTGCACACATATCCAGATGATGCTGCGTACCATTTTGCACAACGACACTGTAGGTGTGAACGAGGCATCAGGGGAAGATCCATAATGTTATCGGATTAGTTGCAGCACATAACTTTTACGTAACATCTGAAACTTAACACTGGGGAATTTGCAGTTGCTCGAATGCATTTTGTTGTATTTCTGGCTTACCAGTAAAAATTCTCAGCATTGCTACTGTATAGGGATTGTGTTTACTTTATCTATTTTTTTCCTTTCCATTTCAGCAAGACTCTAATCAAACAGTGTCATCTAAGAAGCCCGCCCCTCTTCCCCTGTTCAGTGCAGCAGACATTGTCCAGGTTGTCCCAGCGTACTCTGTAGGCCTTGGCCCTCGCTGGAAAGACAGTCATTCAGAGGGTCAGTAGTGCATGTTTACTTGCTGGTGTTCAATCCCCATGCATTCTCATTGATCAGTAAGCAAGCACATAGGCCTACATGCATTTATTTACAAAATATGACACATTTACCTGGCTTTTCTAGTTTTTAAACCCATTACATACTTTACTTGTTTTCTTGTAAGAAGCACAGCAATGGTGCCAGGAAAGAATATCAGCTTTCAGAACCCAGTGGCTTTGGGCTCTCATTTCAAACGTGCTTCGCAAACACATAATTCTTTGAACGGTTATCATCATTTTAGGACTTGCTGCGCATTGGGGCACCTGCAAGCAAAATACCCCTCCACCCGCCTCCCCCTTATCAGAAAGAAATGTTAAAATATAAGTGCTACACGTTATTGGACGGCAATGAGCAGCACCTGTGGCTAGACAGTGGGCAAAGTGCGGTTCCTTGTACAGAACTGGTAAAACTGGCCCAGGTGCTCTGGAATGTAGCAGCAGAGATCATCACATGCTCTGAGCTCTCTGCATACCTCTTATGGAGATAGACATGTTTACCACAGATCAGTCTCATGACATGGGTCTTGTGACAAGGACAGAAACCATGTGATCTGTCATTCTTACCCCTCTTCAACTTCTTCTCCCCCAGGTCTAAACAGAAAGGCGGTGTCACGTATCAACTCCATGCCTAATATGGGATCTCGTGGACGACAAGTGAGAGATATAAACCACGTAGACCAGAGTGTCACCCCACCCGAAAGCCTGTCATACCACACTTTTGATGTGGGATCCCTGGTGGAGGTAACGTCCAACACTGGGATCATTGTATATGGGGTAATCCAGTGGATGGGCGTCCTTTCAGAAAATAAAAACGACTGGGTTGGAATTGAGCTGGTGAGTGTAATGTGAACTGTTTAAGCAATGTTATTGAGCTTACCTATTAATTCTCCTTCCTGAGATTTCAATATCTCAATCAGATTTGATTCCTCAGCAACTCTTTTTTGCCATCAGGATTATGAGGTGAATAATTGCTCAGACGGGACYTATGGAGGCCAGCGGTATTTCACTTGTAAAGGGGGCAGGGCCTTATTTGTGCCCCTAACAAAGTGCAGTCCAGATGGAAGGTTCCTATGTCCTCGCTCTGAAAAGGAGACCTTCAAAGCCACAAATATCCTCCCAGGTTAGACACTACTTGTATAGGTCCTTCCTAACACTAACACATGCAGAAACGGTGTCGATAATCTCAGGTTGTGACGTTGTAATAATAGCCTTATAATCATTGGTTTGCATCRCACACATCAAATCAAAGTTTATTTGTCACGTGCGCTGAATACAACAGGTGTAGACCTTACAGTGAAATGCTTACTTACAGGCTCTAACCAATAGTGCAAAAAAGGTATTAGGTGAACAATAAGTAGGTAAAGAAATAAAACAACAGTAAAAAGACAGGCTATATACAGTAGCGAGGCTATAAAAGTAGCGAGGCTACATACAGACACCGGTTAGTCAGGCTGATTGAGGTAGTATGTACATGTACATATGGTTTAAGTGACTATGCATATATGATGAACAGAGAGTAGCAGTAGCGTAAAAGAGGGATTGGCGGGTGGTGGGTGGGACACAATGCAGATAGCCCGGTTAGCCACTGTGCGGGAGCACTGGTTGGTCGGCCCAATTTAGGTAGTATGTACATGAATGTATAGTTAAAGTGACTATGCATATATGATAAACAGAGAGTAGCAGCAGCGTAAAAAGAGGGGTTGGAAGGGCCTCCCGGGTGGCGCAGTGGTCTGTGCTAGCTGTGCCACTAGAGACTTTGGGTTCGAGCCCAGGCTCTGTCGCAGCCGGCCGCGACCGGGAGGCCCATGGGGCGGCGCACAATTGACCTAGCGTCGTCCGGGTTAGGGAGGGTTTAGCCGGTAGGGATATCCTTGTCTCATCGCGCACTAGCGACTCCTGTGGCGGGCCCGGGCGCAGTGCGCGCTGACCAGGTCGCTAGGTGTACGGTGTTTCCTCCGACACATTGGTGCAGCTAGCTTCCGGGTTGGATGCTCGCTGTGTTAAGAAGAAGTGCGGCTTGGTTGGGTTGTGTTTCGGAGGACGCATGACTCTCGACCTTCGCCTCTCCCGAGTCCGTACAGTAGTTGTAGCGATGAGACAAGACAGTAACTACTAACAATTGGATACCACGAAATTGGGGGTAAAATTTWAAAAAAGAGTGGTTGGGGGCGGCACACAATGCAAATAGTCCGGGTAGCCATAAACCATACACACAATGACCCAAACACAGCAGATATAAAGCATTCATCAGTTGTATTTCTATTATCTAAGTGGTACCTTATGTTTTTGTTTGGTTTGCATRAGTCACTCCATTGGAGGAAACCGATGAGAATGTTCCTCCTATCCCTGAGTCGGAAGCCTTGTCTTTGCTCGTGGGCAAGATGAAGGGGATCCAGGGGCACTACAACTCCTGCTACCTCGATGCCACTCTCTTCAGGTAAACTTACTTCCTCTAGCTCATTGTTCCTAACTCATAGTTGTATGACAATTTTACACTGTTGGGCATCATTTTTTGTTGAGCCCAGTTTCTTGTAAGAATGACTTAATGCTGCGCCAGGACCACTGCCAAGCTAACAAAGGTAATACATCTTTCCACAGTCTGTTCAGCTCATCCATGACCCTGGACAGTGTTTGCCACAAACCAGCTGACACAGAACAGAGCATATCTCGCTCTCTGAGGAAAGACATCGTTAACTGTTTGCGCCGGTATAAACATTCTGTACTTTTTTCTAGATCCTCTTGACCCTCAGTCGTGCCTGTATTATCAACTGCTCTTCAAAATAAGGGCGTTATGACATTGTAATCTACCCAGACTGAGAAAGAAAAAGCCTTCTCTCAATGCATGTCTGGTATTACTCTGGCACATTGGTAGTGTATGTTCAGGCCCAGTATATGCACTTTATATGAATGTGCATTTCCATGTGTTGTGTGTTGTGTGTATTTCTGTGTGGCCACTGAGAGTGACATCAGTGTGTGTAATCCACAGACAAGGTTTTGTGCCTGCTGAGAGTGTAATGAACTTCCGCAAGCAACTCGGCTGTGACACCTTTGTAACAGAAGAGAAAGGTACTCACACACTTCTCATAGTGTTGTTTCTATGGGTCTCTTAACATAAATGTGATACCAGCTAAGGGAAATTATGTTTAAATTATCATTTTTAAGGGGCTGCAGTGTCTCTGATTTCTCCTAAATAGTGTTATCCTGCCTCCCTGCAGACCCTGAAGAGTTCATCACAATCCTTCTACAGCGGGTGCTGTGCATGGAGCCATTGCTTAAACTCAGGTTTGAACCAGTCACCTTTCTCTGCTGCTCTATTTGACCTCCTGACCCATATCTTTCTCTTTCTTGCAGGTTATGCTGTAGGCTACTTATTSCTCCTTGCTTACCCTCCTCACTTTGCTCATCTCCATTCTAATTGTCTGGACTTTTCTCTGAGTTTCTGTTTCGTCACTCTGCCATGATTGAGTTGCTTAGCTTGATTGTTCTCTGGGTTTCAGATCGAATAACGACACATCTCAGGATGCCTACACATTCCAGATTATTCTGGATAAGGAGCAGGTGACACAGACTCCCACGGTTCAGCAGCTGCTGGATACCTCCTTCCTGTCTTGTGGCCTCAAGTTTGAGGAGGTTGGTGGTACTGTGCAAGGTTGTCTAAGGAGCTATGTTTACGAGGCCTTGTAGGCTGCCCACGTTTTTTTTGGAAGGCAATCCCTTTGCTCTAATGTTTATTGTTTCTAATATATCCCTCAGATCCCATCCTGTCTCATGGTCCAGATGCCAAGGTTTGGGAAAAAGTACAAGATGTTCCCCCACATCATCCCCTCAACAGAGCTTGACATCACAGATCTTCTGTACAACTGTGAGTTACACCATCAGTCAATGTAATGAAGACTGACAGAGTGTTTTTGCAAAACGCTGGTCACACGTCTGCCACGTATGTAACTATCAATTAAAGGCCATACAGTAACTCCCTACGCATAGCTTGCCATAGTAAACTGTCTTCAGGTTGAGTGACAGCTTCCCACCTTCTTTCTCCCATCAGCCCCCCGAGAGTGCTTCCTCTGTGGGCGTTTGGCAGAGTATGAGTGCCCCCAGTGCCTACAGGACCGCAAGCTCCAGCCAGGAAGAGTCAAACAGTACTGCACTACTTGCAAGACACAGGTAGACACCGTTAAGCAGCATTACTGTTTGATTTACATATTTTCTACCTGCAAGTGTATTGATTTATTTTTCTTTATCTTACTGAATCTCCCTCTCTACTTTCCCTCTTCCCCTCCTCCATCTCCACTTCTCCCTTTGTGACAGGTGCACACTCATCCATCTCGGAAGGGCCACTGCCCTAGAGCCCTGGCAGTGCCAGCGGAGGTTCCGGCAGATGCCCCTTTACCCAGGCACATGATGCAGTTGTTCGCTGTGCTCTGCATCCACACCAGCCACTATGTGTCTTTTGTGAAGTATGGGCCTGGCCCTCGCTCCTGGCTCTTCTTCGACAGCATGGCAGACAGATGTGGTGAGATTGACCTCAAAGAACACAATTATTTTATAAATAAGAATTTAGTCTATTGCCATCACAAGTCTGAAGCACTGTTTATTTTAAAACCTATTCAGTGGATGTGTGTTAATGGCATCGGGTTGGTAAAACAATCTAAAAGGAAGAACATACTACTATTTTCATTTCTCCCGAGGTGCTGAACAAACAATCATGACTGTACAATTGCAGACTGTTCCATGCTTTGATGTTATTTGTCTTTCCTTTTCACTAGATATCCAATAACATGCTTTGTCTCTGAACCTCCTGACTTGATATTGAGATAACACTGCACCCTGACATAGGTCTAGTCTTATCTATCTTCCACTCAGATAAATAATCGTCTGCCCCCTCTACAGGTGATGACCACAGTGGCTACAACATTCCAGAGATCAGGGCTTGTCCCGAGGTGGGTGACTTCCTGTCTCAGTCAGAGGAGGAGCTAGTGTGGGCTGACCCCTCCCAGGCTGGAGAGCCTGTCCGCAGGCTGCTGTGTGACTCCTACATGTGTTTGTACCAGAGCGCATCCATGGCACTCTACAGATAAAGCCAGCACAAGGCTGAAGTGTACTGAAGAGAACACAGTGTTCTCACAACAGTGCTAAAATAACCTTGGTTTCAGCATCGCCATGGCATCAGTTCGTTTTCACAAAAACAAAACACTGATGATTAGTTGAAGAACTTAAACTTTAAAGGGATGCTTCTATGATAACTGAAATAATCACCAAGGTCTTCTCAAATGTTTTCCTTTGTCAATGTAATTGACCTTTGTTTCAATGAAGGTTGATTGATGAAGTTGGGGTTAGGAAGGGCAATTAAACTATTGGTAATGTTTTATTGTTGCACATTTCTATGTAAACATATAGTATACTGTAGATTTATGGAATTGAAGTGGATCTATGACTGCTTGTGGAATTCTGTTGAATGTCAGTGTTTTCCGGCTTTTTTTATGTTGAAGGAATGAAATAATATATTATATACTGTAGTACCTTGTGTTTTATTGACTGAAAATGTTGTTGAAATGAAAAGGTCTAAGTTATCCATTCCCAGTTTAATTTGGTTGTAATAGTCTGCTTAAAATGATCAAAATGTGCATTTAAACTATTTCAATTGTGCTTCAGTTAAGATTGAATTATGCCCAGAAATACCCCAGTTCTTAAAAAAACATATTTTGGGTATGGAAGGGAGATCAGGGGTCCCCAATTACATTAAGCCACAGATTGATTTTTATTGAGCAGATTTTAGGGGGCTGAAACAAGTATAAATAATTAGTAACCTGCAAATTGACTGAAGAAGCCCAAACAGATATAGTATTTGACAAAAACATTGATTACATTGGGATACAATRACATTATTGCTCTATTTATGCGTGGGAATACTTGGGAACAGATTTCTTCAATTAAAATCACTTTGATCTGTAATTTTACAGTCTTACGTCCAACAACGAAAAACCTTTTTATGAAAATAAATTAAATCAGAACACTTGGGGCCAAATAAAATCACTGGGACCTCTTTACCAGGCGGTGTCAAAGGAAGGCCTTAAAAACTGTCAAAGACTCTGAAAACAGAGACTGTTGTCTCTGCTACTGCACAGCTAGCGGTACCAATGCACCAACAGGACCCTGAACAGCTTCTACCCCCAAGTCATAACGCTACTAAATAGTTAATTACCAAATAGCTACCTGGACAATCTGCATTGACGACCCTCTTTGCACTAACTCTTTTGACTGCTGCTTATTATCTATGCTGTCGCCTAGTCAATTTACCCTGTAATTATCTACCTATCTACCTAGCTCGTAACCCTCACATCGACTCGGTACTGGTACCCTGTGTATGTAGCCAAGTTATCGTTACTCATTGTGTATTTATTCCTTGTGCTATTATTTATTTGTTTTCCTTCATTGTTAGGAACGTCCCTGTAAGTAAGCATTTCCTGGTTAGTCTACACCAGTTGTTTACGAAGCATGTGACAAATAACATTTGATTTTATGTCAAGGTTTACTCTAATTATGTTGAATTCTTTAAAATAGACAGATTAAGAGCTTGGGTTTGCAAGAGGTAGGGATGGCGCTGTTGATAAAGCTGCTGGGTAGGTGGTTATGCCTGAATTCTGGCCTGAGTACAACTATTGATGAGGCCAGGGAAGTTAAAAGGGCTGAGAAGCCCTCTTGTGGAGAAAATGTATATCAAGAMGATTCAATGTCTCACACAGTGGAAAAAGTAGTTATGGTATGGAAGTGATTGACCTTTAAAAAAAAKKCATCTAATTCCAAAATCATGGGCATTAATYTGGAGTTGGTCTCCCCCTCTGCTGCTTTAACAGCCTCCACTCTTCTGGAAAGGCTTTCCACTAGACGTTGGAAAATTTCTGCGAGGACTTGCTTACATTCAGCCACAAGAGCATTAGTGAGGCCGGGCACTGATGTTGGGAGATTAGGCCTGACTCGCAGTCAGCATTCCAATTCATCCCAAAGGTGTTCGATGGGGTTGAGGTCAGGGCTCTGTGCAGGCCTGTCAAGTTCTTCCACACCGATCTCAACAAAKRATTTCTGTATGGACCTCATGCTGACACAGTAAAGGGCCTTCCCCAAATTGTTGCTGCAAAGTTGGAAGCACAGAATCATGAAAAACAGCCCCAGACTATTATTCCTCCTCCACCAATCTTGACAGTTGGCACTATGCAATGGGGCAGGTAGCGTTGTCCTTGTGAAGTGGTGGGGTTGGATCCAGGTGCAGAGAATGGACCAGATGAGGAATCAGTGATTTGGGATAAATGTAAATAGTTTACGAAAAATAAGGTAACAGAAGGATCACAGTAATACTGGAAAAAAAATTAAACACTAGGACTAGATGACTTATTCAGGCGAAACACAGAGCAACCGAAATCAAGCTTCTGCAAACAAYAACAGAAAACACCTATTTTAAAAGGGAAATGATAACGAAATGATAAGCAACATCTGAGTAACTAAGAAAGTCTCTAGTGCGGTCTCTGCCGCCCTCTGGTACCCAGAGGAACCATGACAGTACCCCACCCTAGGAGCGGCTCCAGGCTCCAGCCGCGGAGTCCTGACAACCACCACYTAGTCGGCTGAAGTCGCTTACCAGACCCGGATCCAGGATGTCCCGGGCCGGGACCCATACCGCTCCTTGGGATCGTAGCTCTCCCAGTCCACCAGGTACTGCAGGTTCCCTTGGACCCGGCGAGCCTCCAACAGACGCCAGACAGTGTAGCAGAGGAGCAGGTGTGGGGGGAGAGAAGGGACTGGTACTTACCAGCTTGAGACAGGAGACATGGAAGGAAGGACAGACCCTCATGGACCTGGGAAGCTGGAGACGATAGGTAACCGGGTTGATGCGACTCAGGATCTTGAAGGGTCCTATGTAGCGAGGAATGTAGCGAGGAGCAAGTTTCCGTGAATCCACCTTTAAGGGAAGACCACGGGTGGACATTCACACCCGTTGACCCGGTCGGAGGAGCCGAAGAGGTCTTTAGTGATGGTTTGCCTGATGTTGATGTCAGGCAGAGGAGCGGAGCAAAGAGGATCGCGCTCTGATCCAGGTGCGACGACATCGTTGAATGAACGCCTCAGCCGATGGCACCCTCACTTCGGCCTCTTGTTCAGGAAACAGGGAGGGGGCGAACCCAAACTGACACTCGAACGGTGACAGTCCAGTGGACGAGTTTGGCAGTGTGTTATGAGCATACTCCGCCCAGACGAGGGACCTGCTCCAGTTACTAGCCTGAGTGGAGACGAAGCAGCGGAGGAACTTCTCTAGCTCCTGGTTGGCCCTCTCAGTTTGCCCATTCGACTGTGGGTGGAACCCCGAGAAGAGACTCACCGATGCCCCCAACAGAGAGCAGAAGGCCTTCCAATACCGTGCGACGAACTGGGGCCCCCGAACTGAGACAATGTCCTGGGGAAGTCTGTGTAGTCGAAAGACATGGGTAATCATGAGATCAGCTGTCTCCTTCGCTGAAGGCAACTTTGGTAAGACTATGAAATGGGCTGCCTTGGAGAATCGATCGACGACCATCAGGATAGTTGTAAGCCCTTGASATGGAGGTAGCCCAGTGATAAACACTAGGTGTTAAAGTCAGTTTTCCACTCACCTCCTTTCCTGATTCTCACCAGATTGTAAGCGTTGCGGAGATCCAGTTTGGTGAAGAATTGGGCCCCTTGGGCCAACTCCAAGGCAGCGGACATCAGGGGTAGGGGGTAACGATTCTTGATCATAATCTGGTTCAGCCCTCTGTAATCGATGCACGGACGCAGGCCTCCATCCTTCTTACCCATGAAGAAGAAGCCTGCACCAGCTGGGGATGTAGAGGGGCAAATTAATCGAGCTTCCAGCAACTCCCGGATGTAATTGTCCATGACCGCTGCTTCAGGGCTCGAGAGGGAGTACAGACAGCCCCAGGGAAGTGTGGAGCCGGGTAGGAGTTCTATGGCACAGTCGTATGGACGATGAGGGGGAAGGGTGGRCGCTTGCCTCTTACTGAAGGCCTCCCGGAGGTCGAAGTATTCGGGAGGAAGAGCGGTCTTCAATGGATGCAGGAGGACACGACGACGTTGAAAGTCACTGAGCCCTTCAGTAAGGCCATTCTACTGCCAATGTTCGTCTATGCAGATTGCATGGCTATGTGCTCGATTTTATACACCTGTCAGCAACAGGTGTGGCTGAAATAGCCAAATCCACTCATTTGAAGGTGTGTCCACATAGTTTTGTATATACTGTATAMTGTACTTTATAAAGAAAGGCGCAGATTTGGCATATCATGAACTAAAGCATGTGTTCTCTACTGAGTGGAGGAGTTGTTGGTATTATCTCATGTTGTTCCTCCATCAACGTTGATAATCCTCATAATGAGATTTAGCCACACTGATCTGAGAGGGTCTTAAAACGATTCAAACTCAGAACAGACTTCTCTACTGGTCAATCTGAGAACTGAGGGGAAATATTGTAGAAACACCAATGTTCTAAATGTGAATAATTCATTGACTCTGAATGATTTGCTGACTCAGCAAAAGTGTGTATGATCCACATAATGTACATGCACCACTAAAATGCTTATTTTCACAATGTATTCCAGTGCAGTAGTACCTTGACTACAGTGCAAATAGAGTAATACTCTCAAATATTCCACATTCTTTCAACTTGATCTTGCAAGACATCCTCAACTCTGCCAGCCAAAACWATGAGCCCTGGGAGAGAACTAAGTGGGATGCAAGGGAGTTGGGCTTACTGCAATATTCCTGATGGACAGCAGAGAGCATTATATCAACACACTGTAAAATGTTCAATCCAAAAATAGGCTTATAATATTGACATACCAACTCAGTGGTCTCCACTGTGCACTTTGAATAAATGTTTTAAATGCACTACAGTTTTCCAGTAGGCCTACCAGTTTCATTATATTTGATTGCTCCTGGTAACTGCATTCTCCAGTTCATCCATGTTTCTCCAACTTAAAATGTTGAAGTTGTTCCAAACGTCAAATTTCAAGGTGTTTAAGGTTAAGTTTAGGCATTAACTCAAAATATCTCCAAAAATCTCTTACGGTGAGATATTAAATACGAACGGTTAAGTTAAGGGTTACAATTTGGGAAAGACTTAAAATAAAAAGATCAAAGACAACTTTCTATCGCTGGAATCGACTTCCTCAGACATTGATGGACATCGAATACTGACATGTATCACGGATGATCTGGCTGGTCATGATAGTTCCATCCTATGGACATTCTCTCAGATACTGGTGGTGGACTGCAGTATTTCCACTAGGGCCAGGACAGCATCAATTGATTTATCAAATCACCATCCCATCTCCTACGTACGTACACAGTTGCTTCTGCATTTCAAATTGTCACTGCTAAAGAAAGATATGTTGCAGCTATTTATCTATTCAGTTCTAATGCACAAATGAACCTCTATCTGATCAAAATGGCCCTTTGGTGTGTGCTGTTTGGTGCTATGTTGCATAGAATTAGGAATTTGAGTACTAAAATGGACATGAAAGGTCTTATGACAGTAAAGGTCAGCCATTTTGGTCAGGGAGTTGGTAAACCATGGTCAGCCAGTGTGCTGTGATAAGATTGAATTATATCAAATCAAATACTTGTCACATGCACCATATACAGCAGGTGTAGACCTTACCGTGAAATGCTTACTTACAAGCCCTTAACCAACAATGCAGTTCAAGAAATAGAGTTAAGAAAATATTTACAAAATAAATTAAAGTAAAAAAAAAAAAAGTAACACAATAAAATAACAATAACGAGMRTATATACAGGGAGGACCGGTACCGAGTCAAAGTGCGGGGGTACAGGTTAGTCAAGCTAATTTGTACATGTAGGTAGGGGTAAAGTGACTATGCATAGATAATAAACAGCAAGTAGCAGCAGTGTAAACACAAAGGGGGGGGGTCATGGGCCACCGTGTTGAGGATCAGCGTGGCAGATGTTTTGTTGCCTACCCTTACCACCTGGGGGCGGCCCGTCAGGAAGAGGGAGCTGTTTAGTCCCAGGGTCCTTAGCTTAGTGATGAGCTTTGTGGGCACTATGGTGTTGAACGCTGAGCTGTAGTCAATGAAAAGSATTCTCACATAGGTGTTCCTTTTGTCCAGGTGGGAAAGGACAGTGTGGAGTGCAATTGAGATTGCATCATCTGTGGATCTTTTGGGGCGTTTATGCGAATTGGAGTGGGTTTAGGGTTTCCGGGATGATGATGGTGTTTATGTGACCCACGACCAGCCTTTCAAAGCACTTCATGGCTACCGACTTGAGTGCTCATTTAGGCAGGTTACCTTCGCTTTCTTGGGCACCTGGACTTGAAACAGATATTGTGTAAAACAATTAATTTTAAGATTATGCTACCCCGGGTCCTCTCCAAATACTACCGCTGCACCATCGAGCGGTTGACCGGTTGCATCATGGCCTGGTACGGGAATTGCTCCGTCCACAACCGCAAGGCCCTCCAGCGGGTTTTGAAGATTGCCCAGTACATCACTGGGACCGTGCTCCCACCCATCCAGGACATCTACTCGAAATGGTGCCTGAGGGAGGCCCGCAGAATTATCAAGGACCCCACACACCCCAGCCACGAGCTGTTCAATTGCTTACAATCAGGCAGACGGTATCGGAGCTTGAGGTCTGATAACAACAGGCTCAGAGACATTTTCTATCTACAAACCATCAGACTGCTGAACACTTGAACTGGACTGAAAACCTGCTCTTATTCTCCGCACCTTAGCACACATTCACTGACTCACGCACACACCCACACAGACATACACACATCCACATACACACACACACATTCATGCTACACACACATCACGTGTGCTGCTACCAGACTCTTTTTATGATTTCTAAATACTGCACAATTTAAACACTTCAAATCAAATTTTATTTGTCACATACACATGGTTAGCAGATGTTAATGCGAGTGTAGCGAAATGCTTGTGCTTTTAGTTCCGACAATGCAGTAATAACCAATGAGTAATCTAACCTAACAATTTCACAACAACTACCTTATACACACAAGTGTAAAGGGATGAAGAATATGTACATAAAAATATATGAATGTGTGATGGTACAGAACGGCATAGGCAAGGTGCAGTAGATGGTATAGAGTACAGTATATACATATGAGATGAGTAATGTAGGTGTCACGTTCCTGACCTATTTCTGTTAGTTTGTTTTATGTGTTAGTTGGTCAGGACGTGAGTTTGGGTGGGCATTCTATGTTTTCTGTTTCTATGTTGGTTTAGGGTTGCCTGGTATGGCTCTCAATTAGAGGCAGGTGTTTGGCGTTTCCTCTAATTGAGAGTCATATTTAGGTAGGTTGTTTCACAGTGTTCGTTGTGGGTGGTTGTCTCCTGTGTCAGTGTATGTTACACCATACGGGACTGTTTGCGGTTTGTTCGTTTCATGTAGTCTGTTCTGTTATTGCGTTCTTCACGTATAATGTAAGTTCGTCGTTTCAGGTCTGTCTACATCGTTTGTTGTTTATTAGTTATCCAAGTATAGTTCGTTTTCGTCTGTTTTGTTGTTTAATCAATCATGTAATTTCACTACGCTGCGCCTTGGTTTAATCCCTGCTCCTCCGAGGAGGAGGAACGCCGTTACAGAACCACCCACCGATCCAGAACCAAGCGGCGTGAATTCGAGCAGTGGCTGCTACACAGGAACATGGACTTGGGAGGAAGTATTGGAGGGAAAAGGACACTGGGCGCACATTGGGGAATATCGCCGGGCTCGTGAGGAGATGACGGCAGCGAGAGCCCAACAGCGGGTGGTATGAGGAGGCAGCAAGGAGACGTGGATGGAAGCCGGAGAATCAAGCCTTGAGTCCGGATTATGAAGGTACGCGCTAAGCACGGAAGCCCGTGAAGAAACCCCAAAAATGTCTTGGGGGGGGGGGGGGAATAAGAGGTAGTGGGCCAAGAGGTAGTCGGGCAAGGGCAGGTAGGAGACCTGCGCCCACTTCCCAGGCTAACCGTGGAGAGCGGGAGTACGGGCAGACACCGTGTTTACGCAGTAGAGCGCCACGGTGTCTCCTGTACGTGTGCATAGCCCGGTGCGGGTTATTCCACCTCCCCGCACTGTAGGGCTAGATTGGCATTGAGCCAGGTGTCATGAGGCGGCTCAACGCGTCTGGTCTCAGTGCGTCTCCTCGGGCCGGCATACATGCACCGTCCTTACGCATGGTTTCCCCGGTTCGGCCTAATAGCCGGTGGGGTTATTCCACCTCCGCACTGGCGCGGACGACCGCGGAGCATTCAACCATTAAAGGTTGGGCAGGCTCCAAATGTCCAAGAGAGAGCCAGTACCGCTTGCAAGGTCCGGTCATTATCCGGCGCTACCTCCCGCCCAGCCCAGTACCACCAGTGCTACGACTAGCACGCAGGTTTCCAGTGCGCTCTCCAGAGCCCTGTTCCCTCCTCCACGCACTTTTCCATATGCGTGCCGTGTATCCAGTTCGGTGCCTCCAGTTCCGACAACACGCAACTAAGCCTCCTGTACGTCTCCAGACCCGTACGCCTGTTCCTTCCTTCCCGTACTCGATCCTGAGGTGCGTGCACTCAGGCCCGGGTGGCCACCAGTTGGCCGTACCACGCACCAGGACCTATAAGGTGCGCTTTGAGAGGTCAGTGCTGCCCTGTCCCTGCCCCCGCACTTAGCTTGAAGTGCGTGTCTCCCAGTCCGTGCTCCAGTGCCGGCACCGACGTACAAGGCCATACAGTGCGTCTAGGCCGGCAGAGTCCCTGCCGTCTCCCAACGGGCGCCTGAAACTGTCCGTCTTGCAGCGCCGCATGAAACTGCCTGTCCGCCATGACCTCAAAGCCGCCCGGTCTGCCATGAGCCTGCAAAGCCGCCGCGTCTGCCAATGGACCTACAGAGCCTTCCGCCAGACTGGAAGCCGGCTAGAGCCTGTCCGCCCAGACAGAGGAGCCGCTACGAGCCTTCCGCCAGACAGGAGCAGCCCAAAGCGCTTCCGCTAGACCAGGATCAGTCTGAAGCCATCCGTCCGTCTCCCAGCGCCATGCTGAGCCATCCGTCACACCCCAGCGCCGTCTGAGCCATCCGTTCTGTCCGCAGAGCCAATTAGAGCCGCCGTCAGTCAGGAGCCGCTAGAGCCATTCGTCAGTCAGGATCTGCCAGAGGCAACCGCCAACGAACAGACAGGATCTGCCAGGGCCGCCAACCAGACCAGGAAATCTGCGCAGAGCCGCCAACCAGACAGGATCTGCCAGAGCCGCCAACCAGACAGGACTGCCAGAGCCGCCAAGCCAGACAGGCTGCCAGAGCCGCCAGCGCAGCCCATTGAGCGTCCAGAGCCGCCAGCCAGCCATGAGCGTCCCAGAGCCGCCAGCTCAGCCCAGTGAGCGTCCAGAGCCGTCAGCCAGCCATGAGCGTGCCACGAGCCGTCAGCTCCAGCCCATGAGCGCCAGAGCCGTCAGCCAGCCAAATGAGCGTCCAGAGCCGTCAGCCCAGAGCGGCCATTAATCCAGAACTGGCCTTCAGGTCCAGGAGCTGTCTCTCTGTCCGAGCTGGCCCTTCATCTGAGCAGTTGCCCGCCTTATCCTGAGCTACCTCTCTAATCCTGACCTAACCTCTCTGTACCTGTAGCTATACGTCTGTCCTTCGACTACCTTATCCCGGTGCTGCCCCTTCGTCCCGAGTGCAGCCCTATCTTAAGGTTACTTTTTCATATTAGGGGGTGTAATATGAGAACGTCGGTCGATTCGTAGGGGGAGACGAAAGGCTGGATTGACTATGCTGGGTAGGGACCGTCGCCCCTCAAGCCTGAGTCCACCACCCGTGGTCAGATGCCCACCGCAGACCCTCCCCTAAAAACTATTGTGCTTGGTGCGCTCCGGATGTCTCCAACCTTAAGGGCGGGGGTTATGTTCACGTTTCCGAGCGCTATTTTCTGTAGTTTGTTTTATGGTTAGTTGGTCAGCGACGTGCGAGTTTAGGGTGGGCATTCATGTTTTCGGTGTTTTCTATGTTGGTTTAGAGGTCGCCTGGTATGGCTTCTCTGCAAATTAGAGGCAGGTGTTTGGCTTAAATCTCTAAAATTGAGGAGTCATATTTTAGGTAGGTTGTTTCACAGTAGTCGTTTGGTCGGTGTCTCATGTGTCAGTGGTATGTTACAACCGATACGGGACTTGTTTGCGCTTTGTTCGTCTTTCATGTAGTCTGTTCCTGTTATTCGCGTTCTTCCACCGTAAATATAGTGTTAAGTTCGTGCGTCGTTTCAGGTCTGGCTACAGTCGTTTATGGTTTTATTAGTTATCAAGTTATAGGTTTCTCTCGTCTGTTTGTTTGTTTAAATAAAATCATGTAAATCCACTAAG
>NC_036838.1:48612207-48634493 GCF_002910315.2 Salvelinus sp. IW2-2015
ACTCCGAGGGCCCTCACCTCCTCCCTGTAGGCCGTCTCGTCGTTGTTGGTAATCAAGCCTACCACTGTAGTGTCGTCTGCAAACTTGATGATTGAGTTGGAGGCGTGCATGGCCACGCAGTCGTGGGTGAACAGGGAGTACAGGAGAGGGCTCAGAACGCACCCTTGTGGGGCCCCAGTGTTGAGGATCAGCGGGTTGGAGATGTTGCCCCCCACCCCCCCTTTCCCAAAACACATGTAAGTATTGGATTATAAATTGTGTGTGCATTCCTGCATTATACTTATGCTAAAATGTTTATTCTATTCTACTGAGCCATTTTACTTTATGTTCATATTCTTCTTTGATTATTTGTTATTGTTGTTGCACTATCAAGAATGAACCTGTAAGTCAGTATTTTATTGGACTGTGTATACCATGTATCCCGAACATAAGATTAATTCAACTTTAAACTTGATCTGCACAGTATGTTCATTAGCTAGCAATCAATTGGAATGATTCCAATAATTTCTCAAATTAACTGACAAAATCACAACATTCCATACAAAAAATGCAGTCAATCGACAGCCATACACTGGCTGAAATCGGTTGYTGATAAGACTTAGACAAGTGGTAAATGCAATAAATACTGATATTATAAACTGGGTGGTTCGAGCCCTGAATGCTGATTGGCTGAAAGRCGTGGTATATCAGACTGTATACCACAGGTATGACAAAACATTTATTTTTACTGTTCTAATTATGTTGGCAACAAGTTTATAATAGCAATAATGCACCTTTTTTGTTTGTGGTCTATAGCCAATATACCATGGCTAAGGGCTGTATCCAGGCACAAACATTGAGACATTTATGGTTTGTTTACATATATACATTAGAGGCTAGTTACACAGAAAATGTGTATAACACCTGTATAAACTGTATTTATAATTATATGACCAGTGTTGTAAAGCACTTAAATAAAAATACTTTAAAGTACTACTTAAGTATTTTTTGGGGGTATCTGTACTTTACTTTACTATTTATATTGTTGAGCACTTTTACTTTTACTTCACTACATTCCTAAAGAAAATAATGTACTTTTTATTCCATACATTTTCCCTGACACTCGTTACATTTTGAATGGCTATCAGAACAGGAAAATGGTTAAATCCATGCACTTATCAAGAGAACACCCCTGGTCATCCCTATTGCCTCTGATCTGGCGGACTCACTAAACACAAATGCTTCCTTTGTAAATTATGTCTGAGTGTTGGAGTGTGCCCCTGGCTATCCTTAAATAAAAAAATAAAAACTAGATGGCACAATTTTTTCTTAATATTGGGAATTTGAAATTATTTATTATTTTACCTTTCATACTTAAGTATATTTTAGCAATTACATTTACTTTTGATACTTAAGTATATTTTAAACCAAATTGTTTAACTTTTACTCCAATAGTATTTTACTTGGTGACTCACTCTTACTTGAGTAATTTTCTATTAAGGTATCTTTACTTTTACTCAAGTATGACATTTGGGTACTTTTTCCACCACTGAATAGGACAATATTTTAGGTTAACAATAATTATATTACACAATTTCTGATAGCCGTATATATGTACGTATGTTTTGTAGAAACTACGTGGGACCACTGAACGCGTGGGACCGAGAGCACGTTTTGAGGAGGGGGGGGCTAAAAGTGGCCAACTGCTTTTTCCCACCCATTTAAAAAGACACGCGCATGCGCATTTACATATAATTTGGACTTAGTGTGTTACACAACTGTTTCTTTCTTCATTCTGCTCGCATCACATCGTCGGCGGTTTCCTCCAACACGTTTCACACTTTGCTTTTAACAGATTAATAATTGAAAATGAGTGGAGATCGTTCCCACAACGATAGCCAGGTAACATTTGTAAACGTTTGCCGTGTCATTGCGAAAGAGCTTTGTAGGACATTAAACTCGCTTGCTTTTTTATTTGCCTCAGCAGCCAGGCTACACTAACGTTAGCTAGCTAGGTAACTTGGCTAACTAGCCAATCAACAGTGAATATAATTGCAACAAATGTGACAGAAATACGTGTTTTGTCATACTTTCAATATTGTGTTTTTCAGATAATAAAAAGTAAAGTCCATTCAACTAAACTTTGTGGCTAACTGAGGATGGCCAAGGCACTGTGCGTTAGATCGTTAGCCATTTTATCAGACTAGTCTCAATTGCCAACCATCAGCAGGGTTGCTAGCTAGTCGTTAGCGAGCTAGCCAACAAGTTCAAAGTTATCCAGCTAGCAAGCCATCAATCAAGGAACATGGCTAGTTAACCAATCTTTGTTTTACAATTTGCAGATAGACTCCGGCTCTCGGGTCAATGGTAAGTGTAACGTTAATGTGTCAAACAAATGTCACAATGATTTTCTCCTTCAAATTCTGACGTGTCCACACTGTAGTTAGCTAGCTAACGTTTATCTATCTGCTAACATGGCTAGTTCGCTAGCCAGACATAGSTAGTTTAGCAAAGGGCAGAAATGGCGTCCAGAGACTAAGTCCTCTGCCTCACTCACAAGCGCCTATTGTTCAAATGGGTGGCTCTTTAATAGCTTTTAGACATTTTATAATCACGATCTGATAACAAATTCTTAAAGAATTGGAGGTGTTTTATTGGTATGCCAAATTAGATTTAGTTGTTGGCCGGCTTAAAATGCCACATTCCGAGTCTAAAAGTAAGGGTTTGGGGGTTGAGAACTTAGTCTCTGCGCCATTTTCTTTTTTCTGTCTAGCGGTCTGACTGTAGAAAACATAGCTGAAGTGCAGATGGCTGTGATATGGAGGGGAAACACGCAGGACCGTTTGTATCAAGACACGATTTCCAGCGGCGGAGGAAGTAAAATCATCTGATGGCCCCGTTTTGCTTTTAAACAACATTGTATAGTCTTATCCGAATGTATTATGGATAATTTTGTATCATATAGAACTTAATTTACATTAGCTAGTTGTAGAGTAAAGTACAATGCGGGATTTTATAACATCCCTGACATATTTGTGGTGCAAGTTTGACAATGCACATTGACTTCCACTACTAACACAATTTTTGATGACTGAATTCATTGATTTGATAGTTTTGTTGGCATGGTCTAAACCACATGGCCACTGAGGCCTAACAAGTTAAACCCCCAGCATTGGTATTTAACAAGTATGAATGGCCTTTTTAAGGTTTCAGAAGCTACAACATGCTTCCCCTCCACTAAGTACACATCTTTTTGTGAAAGATTATTTCTGAACAATTTCAAATAAGGTAATTTCAATTCATTTTTATTTCTCATATGACAGTGTATTTCTTATGGACAAGGACTCCACTCCTAGCCCTTGGGACAGCATGGTTGGCTGCCTCAAAATCCTACAGCTTTGGACAAACTATTCATCTTTCCAGATTAGTTTTGTGTGAATCTGTTTTGAAGTCCAGATAGGGATTGGGCTTTTAACATGCAAGGGAGTGATTGCAGTCCCAATTCAAATATAAAGTTGTCAGAACACTGCATTGAATGCATTTTCTACTGTGGCACATCTCAGAACAGCCTTTCCTGCATCAAAAAATTCCCTGCTCACAGTGATTTTTGAATGAATACTAGGCCTATATCATATTTGGTTTGTGGTTTTGGTTCTCACCCTCACATAGTGTGCTCCTGAAATGGTTGTGTGTGTCATGTTGGTAGAACACGGCACTTGACATGCCATCGTTGTGGTTTCGATTCCCATGGTGGGGCAGTATGGAAATGTGTGCACTCACTACTAAGTTGCTCTGAATAAGAGCGTCTGCTAAATGACTCAAATGTAGTGCGGGCTGTCCATTGTTGGTCAGAACAGCCTATGTCAAGCACAAAACCTGATACCTTGTTAGAACATGGAATACAGGGAGACAATGGAGACTCAGGGGTTAAGAGTTGTCCCTGTATACAAGACATATTTATTCCTTGTTTTGTCTTCCGCAGTAGTGGAGCATGGGGCCCTGAAGTGAAAACAGCCAGTTACCGATTTGCTCTTATTTGTTAGATTTAAGATCTACAAGAAACACTGTAATGATATACCCACTACCTACATCATTACAAGGTATATAGGCAAACATCAGTCCAAGCTCTGCAAGGGCTTGCCCCAAATAATCCTCAGGCGAGTTTGTTTATCAATACCACGATACAAATTGTTTAGATTTTATTTCATGGCTCTGAAGAACTATAGCCCGCATTCCTACTGCAGTCCCTAACTAATAGAATCTACCGATGCCAACATATTAATTGAATCTTGCATCTGTGTCCTCTTTGGTTTCAAATGCATTTATTGCCTGCCATAGGTGATGTCAGATCATGAGGAAGGGGAAATCTGTTGGTTATTGGTGTGTCGGCCAGTAGCTTGCTGTGGGGCATAGAACCTTGTGACTGAGTCCCTTATTTTAAAGCCTCACACCTTTCAAAACATGCCTCGATTGCGCTAGGAGAAAGTAATTTAATGTATTATGTTTCTTTGGCTGTTAACTTTTGTTTGACTGAAGTACCTGTGTTGTATATGTATCAACTAAGGAGAGACGATTGGCATTCATTTAGCTACTATTGCTGCTTGTAGGGGTTTGGTTAAGTGAAAGCAGATGGACTAGGCCTGTTAGAGCTTGCTCCCTCTTTTCATCCATGTTGATACTGTTTCTGAGTAAAAATGAACCTCAACTGTCAATGGGCACTAGGAGGTGCTGTCTTACCATGTATGGCACATCCTCTCATGGCCCTAAGTCTGACCTGATTTTTTTTTCAATTAATTTGTGAAGGGTGTTCTGTTAAGTTTTTGGTCTGTCATGAACAAGGTCCCCAAATCCAACTGCCTGAAGTTGACTGGAGATGGTCCTATTCTATGTAACCTCTACCAACCAGTAATGTATTCCGGCTGACACGGATGCACATACAATCCGACTGTCAGTATTCAGATTCACACCCAGGTGTTGGATGAGTGTTCTGGCCTAGCACTTCCTGAGCCAAGAGGCACTCTATCTAGTCAGTTATTCAGACATTACAACACTGTCAAATCTTCCCATGTCTTTTTGTGCACATATTTGTATTTTGCGTATATATTTTCTCACATTGCCTGTTGGGTATTTCTTTTACTAACCTTTTAGTTTTACCATGGAAACTTGTCTGAACTTGTTTTGTGTGTTTCTTAAGTATAGACTGGAGTATTGTTTACTTATTGTTCCTGGTGCAGTAGATGTTTTCTTTTGTGTTTAGTATTAGCTGTTTTCACCTGCTGGGTTTAGAGAAGGGTTGAAGAAAAGTGGATATATTTACAGAATGTTTCTGTAGCCTAAATGTTTCCTATTCCTTTGGCAATGGTCATTATTTAGCCTTTCCGTCAGTCCGCGTTTGAATAACTTTCTTCTTTTGCAGATTCTCATAAGCATAAAGATAAGTACAAGGATAAAGAACACAAACACAAGGACCACAAGAAGGACCGGGAGCGTGAGAAATCAAAATATGGCAACAGGTATGACTCTCCAGTCTTTTTAAGCAGGGTTACATAGGTGAAACTTAGTGCGTCATTAGGGCAGTAATTGACACCCACACATTTGCTTTGAGCTCTTTAACGTAGCTGTTTGTATGATGATTTGTCTGATAAGCAGGGTGTGTATGAATGAGCTTAGGACCAGCCAGAGACTCCTCATTGTTTTATTACTATAGTATATCCTCAAATATACACTCTTAGTTGATTTCCTTATTGGTATGTTCAATCTGATGCTGATGTAATCTGTGAAATTCCAGTGACCATAAGGAGTTCTCGGAAAAGAAACACAGAGAAAAGGAGCGAATAAAGCACGAAGATGTCAGCACAGACAGACACAAGGACAAACACAAGGAAAAAGACCACAGGAAGGAGGAGGTGTGCTAATTATCCAACGGAGAGGGATGCATCGCTGCCATTTTGGTTTAGATGTGCCAATCAGTTTGTCAAATATTTGTCCAGTCTCTTCCTCAGTGAAAACCTGAATTTATAGCTCTTAACATTTCAAAAGATGCATGTTTGAACTCTTCGTTGTCATCTTGCAGATCAAGCCGAAGAAGGAAAAAGAGAATGGCTTTGCCAGGTAGGTTTGGTTTATATTGTTAATTTGACATTTGTGCTGCTTACAAATGCTGGTTACATGTCTAGGGCCCTATAAAATCAGCAATTGTATTATTAAAAAATAAATTAAAAAATTCATACTTTTTTTTGCTGCAAAGGTTTGTTTTTCCCCAAATTCAGGTTTTGGTCTCAATCACACTTTTTAAAATGGAACATCCCATATTGTTTTTCTAAGTCCATAACAATGCTTAAACCACATCTGGAGACCACTTTTGAGGTCTGGAAAAGGCTAAGAAATGTACATTTTTGGATGCAGTTACCCTTTAAGTGCCAGAGATGGTTAGCAATGTTTCTGTAGCGTTTATGTGATTCCAGAGTTTGCTAAATAAATTGCTGCTTGATTGATGCAAGTAATTACGATATCATTCTGCCAGTTAGACATAGGCTACTTTGTATTTAACATTTAATTGAGAAGGTTTTTGAGAGCCTTTCATCTCGACCAGAAGGTTATTATTAGCATCATTGCTAACGGCTACACAGTGTAGACATGTGCACGGGGGCATTCCTGTGCTGTTGCAGGAAAATACTAATCAGATTTTGTTCATGTGTTATGATTAACTTGGGCAAATTAATGCATTTTCTATAGTTCAATACATTAAGTTGATTTCCTWCTCATTTCAATCAGTTTTTGAATATTGTTAAATTCCGTTATAATGTCTACATTCCGTGCGCGTTTTCCACAACAGATTTTATAGGACCCTCCATATTTGATTTCAAATGCACAATGAATGTACCGGTAAATGTTTGTATTCTATCACCAGCCCTCATCGCATTAAGACGGAGCCGGACAATGATCACTTCTACCACTCTCCCAAGTCCCTGAAAAGACAGCGTGACAATGACGAGTGAGTAGATCTGTACTTAACTCTGTCAACTGGCCCATTTCTTCCTTAGTGTTTGGCCCTGTTACATTTGTATGATAAAAATGTTGGCTGTAGTTGCCATGTTTAGACCAACCCCATCTGGTTTTTCCTCGTTCTGTTGGGAAATGACAATGTTTGGTCATTGTTGGCTTTGCAAGAAGCACACAGCTGCCTTTCGGTATGACTGTAGTTTGGTGTAGAGAAGACAAGATAGTTGTTGAATCTACCATTAGTCAGGCCTCCTTATAAGGTGTTTTTTATTTTATTTTTTAGAACTGAATTCAAGCCCAAAAAAATTAAAATTGAAAATGACAGAGTGGACAAGAAAGCAAAGAAGAGGAAACAAGATGAGGTACGTGGAAATCTTTGGATTTTATATTGGATATATTTCAGTGATCCGTTGCGAGAAAGGATACTCATGCGTTCTTTGTTTCTTGTAAAGGACATCAAGCCCAAAAAGACACAAAAAAACAAGAAAGGGGAAGTTGCTGACGGGAAAAAGAAAGCAAAGAAGGAGCCTGAGGAGAAGTGGAAATGGTGAGTGTCATAGTTGCCCTCCAGCTGTGTTGCTGCACAGAGCTTTTGTGAAGGCACACTGACTGCCTCGTTATGGAATGCTCATTATGGTGATGGATAAAATATGGATGTTCTTTGTATCTCTGTTGGACAAAGGATTTAGTTTGTGCATCAACCATCACTTCACGTTGTTGTATCCTGTTGGACTACAGGTGGGAAGAGGAGAGGGCAACTGACGGTTCCAAATGGAGGTTTCTGGAACATAAAGGCCCAGTCATGGCAGCACCTTACGAAACTCTTCCCAGCAAAGTCAGATTTTTCTATGATGGTAAGATTAATACTCAAGTGCTGCTATTTCTATGACACTCGGTCCATTTATGAGTGGGCTTTGCTGAGTGGAAGTGGAGTGTTTGGCTGGTTGAACAAGTCTGTTGAAATCCCTCTGTAGGGAAGCAGATGAAGCTCGGCCCAGAGGCTGAGGAGGTGGCCACCTTCTTTGCCAAAATGCTGGACCATGAGTACACTACCAAGGATGCCTTCCGGAAAAACTTCTTCAAAGACTGGAGAAAGGTAGTGAATGTTTAAGGCTGTATACCTGGAGTTTGCAATTGCATTGCTTAGATTTCTTTCATATTTTTAGGAATGGTGATTTGGAACAGTAATTCCATACACACATGATCATGACTTGTCTACCTTTGTTCCCTCTTCTACAGGAAATGACCTCGGAGGAGAAGTCTAAGATCACAGACCTGAAGAAGTGTAACTTCAATGAAATGGGGGAATACTTCAAGGCTCAGTCTGAGGCCAGAAAGGCCATGACTAAAGATGATAAACTGGTGAGCAAGAACAATACTTTGTGCTTTTTCTTACATTTGTCCTTTTTTATAACCTCGTTCAGACCACGACTGTCCAGTGAAGTTCTACATGAGGCAGTGGAGGTAATACCTGGAATCTTCAGGCTGGTCCGGTGTTCCAACAACTGTACCCAGATCTAACTAGTTTGTCTCTGGTTCTCTGCTTCTTGTAGAAAATCAAAGTGGAGAATGAACGCCTCCTACAGGAGTATGGCTTCTGCATCATGGACAACCACAAGGAGCGCATTGCTAACTTTCGCATTGAGCCCCCGGGCCTGTTCCGTGGCCGAGGAGACCACCCCAAGATGGGCATGCTGAAACGCCGCATCCGTCCTGAGGACATCATCATAAACTGCAGCAAGTGAGTGACAGGGTCCTGGGTAGGGGTGCAACGGTTACATGTATTCGTACCAAACCGTTTGGTATGGGGACCTCAATCCGGTCCGCACTGTGAACCTAAATGAATACATAAAAATAAAAAAACTAGGCCATAAGGCTATGCCTCTTGAGTAAATCTGAGCTGAGAACATTTCAGGCTATTCTGTTAAAACGACTAGTGCCTATGTGCACATTGTAATCGGAATTCTTGTCTTAATTGGCACGTTTTGTAAGGCGCACCTGGGAACTAGTTCTGTACGATGGCGGGTGGTGGCGTCCATGAACTAGGAGTCTCAATCATTTAAATCTCCAGTTTGGGAACATTTTGGCTTCCCAGTAGATTACGAGAGTACCCTATGCAGCTGCCAACACCTCAAACATGTTGACACATTTACTCCGACATCACCCCAGTATTCCTACCACCGGAGCAAGACGGAAACGCAATAAAACACCACTTAGTATCCGCTCTGCATTCAAGCAGCCCATCGAGCGTTGGGCCAGTAACCGGAAGGTATCCACCTTTCCCTTTCCACAGCTGATTACAAACCGTGGGTGAACCATTACACTCATAGTCCTGGGTGCAGGTGGCAATATGAACATAATGAAAAGGCTTACAAAATGTTCTACAGCGCTTTCCCCTTCTCTTGATTATATTAACCGATGGACTGCTTGTTTGGACCAGATTAGTGTGTGTATGTCTGGGTACCTGCTCTGACTCAGCCACTCTATTCTTTCTCTCTCACACAGGGACTCCAAGCACCCCAAGCCTCCCCCTGGTACCAAATGGAAGGAGTTGCGTCATGACAACAAGGTGACCTGGCTGGTGTCGTGGACAGAGAACATCCAAGGCTCTATCAAGTATATCATGCTGAATCCCAGCTCAAGAATCAAGGCAGGTTCATCTTTATTATGGCTCATGGTGGTTGCAGTGATGGTGGGGGCGAGTGACGTCTTGTATTGTTAGCTTTTAATGAAGTCTCTTGAGACGACAAAGTCTGCAATCCTATTCAACATTTCTCAATTAATAAAAAWATATATATATATCCCCTGTCTCGCCAATTTCGAAGTATCCAATCGCTGCAACTCCCGCGCGGACTCGAGAGGCGAAGGTCGAGAGCCGTACGTCCTCAAACCCAACCAGGCCGCACTGCTTATTGACACAATGTCCACTTAACCCAGAAGCCAGCCACACCAATGTGTTGGCGGAAACACTGTGCACTTTGGCGACCGTTTCATCGTTCACTGCGCCCAGCGCGCCACAGGAGCCGCTAGTGCGCGATGGGACAAGAACATCCCTGCTGGCCAAACCCTCCCCTAACCCGGACGACGCTGGGCCAATTGTGCGCCACCCCATGGGTATCCCGGTCGCGGCCGGCTGGGACAGAGCCTGGACTCGAACCCCGAATCTCTAGTGGCCCAGCTAGCACTACAATGCAGTGCTTTAGACCACTGCGCCACTCGGGAGACCCAACCTTTCACAATTCTGTTTATTTTTTAAACATATTTGTTCATTGTTGTGCCCCATGTATCTTCCCCCTGGTTGCTGTAATGGTGGTGTGTGTTGATCTGCAGGGAGAGAAGGACTGGCAGAAGTATGAGACAGCCCGAAATCTGAAGAAGTGTGTGGAACGGCTGAGGAACCAGTACCGTGAGGACTGGAAGTCCAAGGAGATGAGAATCCGACAGAGAGCCGTGGCACTCTACTTCATCGATAAGGTGAGACTGCTGCCACACACACACACACACACACACACACACACACACACACACACACACACACAGTTCCAAGTTTGGTTGTAACATGTTCCCTGTGGTGTTGTGCACCAGCTGGCTCTGAGAGCAGGTAATGAGAAGGAGGAAGGGGAGTCTGCGGACACAGTGGGCTGCTGCTCCCTCAGAGTGGAACACATCAACCTGTACCCCGAGAAGGACGGCCAGGAGTTTGTGGTGGAGTTTGACTTCCTGGGTAAAGACTCCATCCGCTACTACAACAAAGTCCCTGTGGAGAAGAGGGTAAGGCCTTGAAGAATTGACATTTGGTTCACCAGAACATTTTCTATGTCCTTTTTCACTCAAGTTGAACTACAATGGTTTCCAGATTACTCTCACTTCAGAGAAACTCTCACCTTGTTATTCTTATGAGTTGTAAATATTCTGTCCTCCCTTTCTTAGGTATTCAAGAACCTGCAGCTGTTCATGGAAAACAAGCAGCCAGAGGATGACCTCTTTGACCGGCTCAATGTAAGAACAAAAAAATACTTTCAATTCACGTTACTTGTGAATTGCAGTGTATTAGTCATGTCACTGGACCTTGTGAGGGAAAATGAATACCCTGTTTGACGTGTGGGAATTGGATATCCTCTTGTAATTCTGCGTCTCTTGCCATCAGTCATATTTAATGGTGGCATTCCTCTCTATCCTTCATCTCTCCAGACCTCCATTCTGAACAAGCACCTTCAGGAGCTGATGGACGGGCTGACGGCCAAAGTGTTTCGTACCTACAACGCCTCCATCACTCTGCAGCAGCAGCTGAAGGAGCTCACCAGCCGTAAGTCCTCACGGTCATGAAGCCCCACCCAGAGACAGAGGGTCTAAGAATGCACAACCTACCCAAAACACATTTATCTCATATTCTGGTTCGGTATGATCAGAGGTGGGAACTGGGAGGAGCTGTTGTAGATAGTTGTGTGCAGGTGGTCACTTGTAATATGGTGTAAAGTCTATAGCAAGAGTCATAGTAATGTCCATTTTCTCCCCTACTTGTAGCGGATGAGAACCTTCCAGCCAAGATCTTGTCATACAACAGGGCCAATAGAGCTGTGGCCATCCTGTGTAACCATCAGAGGGCCCTGCCCAAGACCTTTGAGAAGTCCATGCAGAACCTCCAGACTAAAGTGAGTCACAGGGAGGACACACGGCCAGTTGACCTGACAGATGAGACGGCTCTTTGCTGATGGGAGAAAAGGAAACAAAATACTATTGCTATGATTTGGGATTTTGTTTGGGGTTTATTTGTGACTTGTATTTAGAGTTATGTTTGTCTGCTGGATGCATACTCTTGGTTATTTTGGGAATACTTGGCTCGGTAATGTCTCTTAATAGCTGCATAGTAAGAATCCAGCTATACTTGGCCGTAGTTTCAAGATTATTGACGTTGATAATATTTCTACCAGATTGACGCAAAGAAAGACCAGCTGTCTGACGCAAAGCGGGATGTGAAGAGCGCCAAGGCTGACCTCAAAGTACGGAGAGACGAGAAGTCCAAAAAGTAAGTATGTGGATATGATTGGCTTGTTGAGGCATCCACTGGGTCTTGTACGCTGGGATGTAGAAGTAGCTGATTCTTTCCCTTACTCCCCCAGAGCTGTGGAGACCAAGAAGAAGGCTGTGGAGAGGCTAGAGGAGCAGCTGATGAAGCTAGAGGTGCAGGCGACGGACCGTGAGGAGAACAAGCAGATCGCTCTGGGCACCTCCAAACTCAACTACTTGGATCCACGCATCTCTGTGGCCTGGTGAGACATGACCACGAACATGTTGYCAATCATGCACAACATCTTGCTTTCTCCATTGCTTGTCCCTTGGCCCACACAATCAGTTGCTCAGGATATGTGGCACATGTGGCTGTCTTTTGATTAGTTAAAAGTAGTGAGTGAGTTGAGGGTTTTAGTTTCGAGTGTCTAAACTCCTGGAGGGTTTATCATTCTAATATCCTCCTGCTGTCTCCTAGGTGTAAGAAGTGGGGTATCCCTATCGAGAAGATCTACAACAAAACTCAGCGTGAAAAGTTTGCCTGGGCTATCGACATGGCAGAGGATGACTATGAATTTTAAATCCTGTTCGCGGTTTTATAATTGTGATTTCTATTGTAATTTTATTGGATACTTGTTTTTAGCTTAACCGATTATACAGAATGGCCAGCCTGACAAGGAAATTATAGAATGAGTGTACACTCAACAAGCATGGTGAGGTTGAATGTCAGGGGTCGGGACGTATAGGCCATTACAGATGAGCTGGAGGGAGGGGGGGCAAGGTGGGTTAGTCTGAGGTCTGGTCGGACGTCAGATTCAAGGGCAGAACTATACCCATACCCAAAGGCGGTGCGGTAATCTCTGATTGGATGAGAACCAGTGGATTGCCTTTTGGCTCTCTTCCTCTTCAGCCACATGCACGACTTAAAGGTGTCTGAACTTTGAACTCTGGGGTCCTATTGCTACTGTATTCAACAAAAAATGACTGCTTTGTGTATTAGATTTTATTATTATTTTGTTCACTTTGTCTGTATTTTTAGCCCTCCCATGTATTATTAATGGATTCTATATTTTAATAGAGAGAACAGTTAAATCAAATGAAATCCTGAAGTACACCCATGCGCCTTTGAGGAAATTACATGTGATCTCTAGGTATGAGTTGTAGGGGGGATAAAGACCATGAAAGCTGTGTTTTGGTGAGTGTGATGTTTTAAACTGGACTATGTTGATTGTGTACCATAAAGAGGATGCGTTGACACGGAAGGGAAAATGCTACACATGTCAATATTTACATAAGCAGGTAGGATGTGATTAATTTGTTTTACAGTATCTATCAGGGACTGATTTTCAATGTAAATGTGAACCAATCATTTAATTTTTCTCCCCTTGCGTTGCCAGCATCCTCTGGATCTTTCTGCATAGTCTATCTGGTTTTAACTTTATAATTTCTAATGATTGTTTGAGTGGAAAACAACTCCCTTATCTGTTACTTGAAAAACATTTTTTTGCTATTTTAATTTAGTTCATTGAAAATATATTTTTCTTCCAGAAGGGTATGTGAGGGATATCAACTTTGCCAAAAAAAAAATACCAATCTGTTACAGTTTAGGCAGTTATTTCTTAAATTGTGTTAAAGACTGAGGATGAAGAACATTAACAGGAGTTTCAATGTGAATTTTATTCCACTCACTAGTGTTTTTCAACCTCTTCTGTCATAGCCTCCAATCATGTTCTTGTTTTATGCTCATTGTAGGTTGAAAATGAATAAAACCCCTCAACTCCACACTTGGTCTATTTTGTGTTATTGCTGCACTTGACTGATAGGCCTTGCACCAAGTGGAAAGTTTTTTTTCTTTTTCTTGTCAAACTTCCTCCACAGAAGTTGGATCCGTCACTGGTATGTTCAGCCTGCTTAGTCACTTTTCGACATTTCTCTTGAATGTGTTCTGTGGTTATGTTTCAGGAGGGTTCCTGTGTTCCCAAAACCCAGTGTAATAACCAGCTCAATCTTTCCTGAGAACAGAACCCAGGAAGCACCACTGCCTGTTGATTTTAGACCAGTCGCTATGAGGGATTAAGCAGGGTTTGGCACAGGCCTGGCTCTCATGTTTGGAATTCTTTAACACCTTGGATCTCTTTATCAACCCTTGACATCTTTTKTTTTTAATGAAAAGATGAAGCTATCAAATTGTGCCTCTGACAGACTGCTGTGTGCAGGGTGAACGAGACCAGTTGAGTGCAGACGTCAAGGCCCGTACAAGTGCTCTACGTAAGATTTATTAGAAACGGTGGTTTGAGCACTGAATGCTGATTGGCTGACAGCCGTGGTATATCAGACCGTATAACATGGGTATGACTTTTTTTTTTACTGCTCTAATAACGTTGGTAACCAGTTTATAATGGCATTATGGCACCTCGGAGGTTTGTGGTATATGGCCAATATACCACGGCAGGGCTATATAATAACTAAAAAATAAAGAGTGCTGAGAACAGCCCTTAGCCGTGGTATATTAGTCATATACCACAAACCTCCGAGGTGCCTTATTGCTTAAGTATAACGTGAGTGCAGACTTCCAAGATGGTCCATTTGCACTTAAGGGCATGTTTTTGTGCTGGGATCCATTCAACATGAGCAATAACTGAGGCTGATTGGACTGATATGCAAAATGTTTTCAGTATTGTTCAATAAATATCATCAGTAAGGCAAACATCTGCAGATTTTGGATATCCTCTATTGTAACAAAGGTATCTAAAATGTCTTACATCTTTAAACCCATTATTATGTATTCTTTCATGTCCCTAGACTTAAGTATGGAAAATCATTCAAAGGACCAGTGAAATGCCATTTCAAAAGTAGCTAGTGATCAGGCCTTAGATTTGGAGTCCCAAGATTGAGCTGTTCATATTGACATAGGCCTACACAATACATTTTTGTATGGCTCTGATTACAACTTGCCAAATACAGTACACTGGAAATAATGATTATAGACTTCTGCTGCCATCGCAGCAAGAGCTCAATTTCCCTAACCAATTGATTGTTCTTGTTGGCATGTAGTTCTTAACAGAGAGAACAGTGCATCAACTTGTCCTCTACCAGTAGATGGCACTACCTGTGTTTATAAAATAACCTGCCAATTCTTCAATGCAATTTATGTAAATTAATACACCCATATAAATATCCAATGGCATCTTGAATTCATTAGCAAATGTCATGTACTATAATCATTCTACAGGTGTGATAGCTTTTAATGTGGCAATAAAAACAAGTAAACTTTCTCTGAGTATTTATTCAGTAAAGATTCAAAGTGTAGAAAGGATGATACAACAGTGCTTTTTGATCAAACTATTTCATAAAAGTTAAAGTGATCATAACACCGTAAGTCCAGATTTCTTTTCATCTTTATTTTTCTAACCAAAATAAATTGTTAACATTCAACACAAGTGCATACACTGCTGGTAGGAGATCACCTCCAATTTGGATGGTATAGCACCGTTTTTCTCTATTTAGCAGCTATCAGGGATGCAGCTTTGTAGGATTCATGTAGTGACTACGTTTATATGAAAATTCAGTAGAGTGAAAAGATCTCTTCATTTGGCTCTCTAGCTAGCACAAGACCTACCTCTGTTTACTCCAGGGCATTTGATCAAATTTACCTTTATTTTATAACATTTGCCAGTAATGATATTTCATATTATTACAGCTGAATGTTAAGCTTTTCCAAGAATACAGAAGCAGCATATTTTTTTATTCCTAGATATAGACCATCACAGGAGTGACTAATACACTGGCACCTTGTTTTGATCTCAACATCACAGCAGCTGGAAAGCTATAAGTGATGGGCAGACCAGTCATATAAATGCATGGACAGACTGAGTAAGGCAACGTTTGCGTGACAGGCTTCTTTTATGTTTGGGTTTGCAGATGAAGCCAGGGCAGTGTATTGATTCTGTCAGCTCTCTGCCAATATCTTTACTCTGGGGCAGTGTGGTTTTAGCATTGCTGTCTGCTAGTGCATTGTATTGTCTGTTGCGTATAGCTGAACTGTTAAGTGATCACCAACATTTATACAGAGCTAAATAAAACTAAAGGCTCAATTGCTTCTGGACTTACAGTGATTATAGAAGAAGAGTAAGAATTGGAGAAAAAAAATGTTTTACAGAGAAAAGAAAAATTCAAGGCAGTGAAGTACTGGTTGCTAAAAAAGTAAAAAATATCACAAAGCCAACAACATCTCCTAGACACTTGTCATTTTGTCCAGTCAACAAAACCCCTCTATAGTGCAGTTTGAATCATATACTGTACATCTCATTATCCCTCTCCCATCTTCCCTCACTCAAGTCAATTGTCCAGTCAGTGTGCTCCTCCTTTCTGTCTCAGTTTCACCGCCCTCTACATGCATCTTCCTATTCCCCACATGACCACAAAGAAGCATGAAGAAAGGCTTGAACATCACAGGACTCAATGGTGAGAAGTTCTTTCTTTAGAGGATGGCAGGAAGTGATGGTATAAGGGGGAGGGGGGGGGGGGGGGGTATTCACAGTTACAGTCCAACGGTCCAGCAACAATCACATCTGCTGTCATAATGAACACACCAGACCATGGCCATCTGTAAAGCCGGACAGCCAACCCATCCTTTACCCCTAGTACGTTGGGCCACTCCATCAGACTTCAAGCAGCTCTATCCTCAGACGATCCCTGAAAACACGCGCACACACGCATTAGTACAATATTGTTCTGATTAAATTACATTTCCATGAATACATGTCATATTAAGTGTCTTTAGAATCAGCACCGTTAACAGGTGGTAGGAAATCAGAGACTAAGTTATGTAACAGCCAACTCATAAAATACCATTTTCATGATTTATTCACATATATTAGCACTCTCTCTTAATCTATAATTCAATGACCCAGACTCCAACTCTTCTAAAAATAGCTTCTTAATACACAGACCTTTGATTGTCTGTGAAAGCCACTCTGTATGAGTACCCACACTCCCTCCCGGGTTTATTTTGTTCTTCAGAAATCACAGTAACAACTACAAACACATAACTGACATTTATTTCTTTAACTTAATTTTCACAGTTTACAAAGCCCTAAATAAATCATATCCAGTTTCAGAACAATATATAGCTACTGTAGAAATCAACAGTAATAGTGTTTGACATTCTGTTATGGCCAAGGAGCAATATTAACTTTTGAAAAATCATCATCAGTCTCAAAGAGTCTGACAAGTACAACTGACCTAACATATACATTCCATGAAGGTATGGGGTGATCACAGATTGAGTCATTTTCAGTAGACAACGGTAACTGATAGAACTCACCTGGCCTCTGCCTGCTTCTCCCCAAAGGCCTGGCTGCTAACCGGCTGAGGGTGGTCACCTCCCTCTCTGCCCAGTGACCATGTAGTCCTTCTGTCTCCACAGCTCTCCTCTTCTCCCAGTCTCCTCTGGCTCTGTTGGACTCAGCAGTGGCTTCTGTGTGTCGCGCCCCACCAGAATCCCAGCTGCCCTGAGTGGAGCTCCTTAGGTCCTTCATTAAGCTGCTTGTTCACCTCCTGCTCCACTAGTTTCCTATTAACCTCCTGGGGATTGATCAGTGCTTCAGAGTCTCTGTGGCCCTTTCCCTCCTCTCCCTCTACAGGTAGGCACTGGTAGCCCTCCAGCCATTTCAGTTGGCCGTTCTGGTGGATTGTAGCGGCTGTCGCTGAACCAGCGGACCACCTCTGGATTTGGCAGGCCGTCATGATACTCAGCTCCTCATACTGCTGGCTGCTGGGCCACCGTGTGCTGGTGAATGCCAGCCTCAAAAGGTGTACCTGCTGGGGGCTTTTCTTGGATGGGTGTGACAGGTCTGAGACATGTGTCTCAGACTTGAGCTCTGGAGGGAAGGCCTCTGAACCAGGTTTGGCAGCTGGATCGCTCACCATGAGCCTCTTGCAGGTTGATCTTGATGGGGTCAACTTTTAGTTCAGGGCAGGTTCTGTCGTCCCAAAAATGGTCTTCCTCTTTGTATAAGCTGCCGCAAGACTGATATAGCTTTCATAGGAACCTCCTTGATGCATTTGCCATCCTTAATGATAGATATGCTGTTGCTGCTACTGCTGCTATTGGTAATGAACACTGATGCTGGTGTTTTTCGTTTCTGGGCTTTGCTGGCAAGGTCAGTTGTTGAACTATCATTATTTTTCTAGTGCTGGACGTAGCCCTGCTAAATTGCCATTGTTGGACCTTGTGGATATTGTTGTTGTTACTGTCATCCATCGTTCTTATGTGTTGATGTGTACTGACCTTCGGTTAGCTGTGTTGCATTGCTATGAATGTTATGAGCGATACGTTAGATTGCTGGTGTTACTCATGATCACTTTACCCTTTGTGCTAGCTGTTGCTGAAGCCGTTCCAAGACAGAGAATGCTGAATAGGTACTGCTGCTTTTGATTGTTTGTTGTGATCCAGAGTGGCTGTCCAGTGCTAAAGTCACTCTTTGTTGCTCAAATGTTGGAGGGCAACTGACAACATAGCTGTTGCTGGAACTGATGTGTCTCATTGTTCTTCTAGTGTGCCATGGTCCTGCTGTTACTATGATGGAGGAGTTTACTACTGATGCTGCTGCTACTACTGCAACTACTACTGTTAACTGTGCTGCTACTGCAACTAAGATACGTTACTGGCTGCTTCTGCCGCTGGTGCTAATGAACAACTGTTGCCGCAGCCTCAGAGCAACAGTCCTTTGTCAGACTCCTGGCTGGCCACAGTAAGTGGGGATAGTGTTTTCCTGGCCACTACCTGTGTTGTTCTGCTGACTACAGTCTGATTATTTTGGTTGGATCATGGTTGGGGTGCATAAGAGACCCTATGGTGACCCGGCGTTCGCAGGCGGCTGACATGCTAGCCGAAGTGGTATGACTCCAGTATGCCCTGCTCACTACACTGCATGGGTTCACCTTGGCAGCTCTGGTGGCTGGGCCCAGCTGAAGCAGGTGGGCATGGACAGTGTGATGGGTCACATGTGATTTGTGTGCCGTTGCTTGGGGGGCTGTTTTTTGGGGTGCGCCTCCTTGGAAGACCGTGTTTGAAACATCTTTCCTCTGGCCTCCTCTATCTTCCTCGGGCGGAACCAGCTGATCCCCTGTTTGAGTGCTCTGGGCAGTGAAACACAGTTTGATCTGCTTCTGGCCAAATCAGAGACCACAGTCAGGTAGCAGAGCTAGCTTTGGTCGGGTAGGGGATTACCAAAGGAAGTCTTGAGAAAAGCTACTGTGTTCCATGGGCATCAATACAGTGGATGCTGCTCAGGGGAATCATCACCTTTGGAAGGTTTTTGCTGGAATCCGAGGAGGTACAGGTGGGAGAGCTGTGCTGGTGATAGGTTTGATTGGGCACTGTTGTTATCAATGAAGTGTACCAGGGTTTCTCAACATAGCATGCACCACCGTCGCCACTGAGAGACCATTTTGTAGTTCAGGCACATTCGTCAAACATGGTGGGGTCCTTGTCCGCTCCATTTTTCTTCCCAGTGTTATCCTCGCACGTCTCACCGTGTGGAGACCACAATCTTCTTGCTGCTCTCCCTTGGCCTTCATCACCTCACTATAGGTGTTTTAGTGCAAGGAAGATTGCAGTCTCGCGCGAGTCTCCCACTTGGTCGTGAACAGGCTCTGCTCTACGGTGGTCGCACCATCTCTCTTCCTGAATGCAGGGAAGCGTAGACAGAGCCCCCTGCACCCAGGGGTGGGCTTTAGCATTGTGCAGAGCCAGGCCTCCAAACCTGAACCAACTGACACGGCCACAAGTTCAGGCAGGAGAAGCTGGGTTGGGCCCTGAGTCTATGTGGGCAGTTTGTGGCAGGTGGTCCAAAAAGTAGTTCAGATCTTGGACTCAAAGCGGCAAGGGTGGGCAGCTGTATTGCTCCTTTCCTGCATTTGTCGCCACTTTTCAGGTCTGGAGGAATCATGGAGAAAATGGCCTCTGTCTTCTCCAGATATACTGAGGATGCTGTCCTTCTGGGATTGTGGGTAGGAGCTCAGGAAGGCAGCCAAGTATGATCTCCTCCACGCATGTGTTTGCTTTTGGATGTGATCATACAGGGCACTGTTTGACTTCCTCTTGCTGGCCATTGTAAGTAGCTGTGTGCAGATGATGGGTGATGACTGGTTGTCCCGTTATGGTAACGAGGGCGATGGTTTGTGGATAGGCTTGAGAGTTTAAGTGTCATGGGGCGCCGCGATGAACTTCAAACAGTTGTTGCTTCATGTTTGCCCTCAGCTTTGGGACTCCTCTCACACGATGGAGTTTAGGGTTAGACAGCTGTTTTAGCAGTTCCTGGGAACCTATAGGAGAGAAAACAGAACAAATATGTTTGATAAGGTAAATCATTCCTTATAAGAATCACACCAACACAATTGGTTTAATTAGCTATTTAGTTCTTTTTACACTGTTCAGTAAAAAAAATGATGGTTTGTTATTCCTATCCTTCTATATGGGTCGCTCAACCCCCCACCCATACCATCAGCGAGTGTTAATGAGCCTCCTTTAATGCCAAACTCTGCCCACTTGGTTTGAAAGCCACTGTTCACATTGAGCCACTGTTAAGCATATTTATGACGTATGCGTTGAAGTATGAGTGTTGGGGGGCGGGGTGGCGACACAACAACATCCATGCAGAGGCTTTACCCTACCCAATAGGGGACAGCAGGGGCTATGCACCCCAGATCTGTCCGGTTAAAAAAAAATATATATTATAAAAAAAATCTCTCTCTGTATAATGCCTAGGTGCATTCCCCAAGAGAGGATGGCTTTCACTTCAGCACTAATAAATTAATGAACTTCTTTGAGGAAAAGATCATGATCATTAGAAAGCAAAACAATAAATCTGCGTATTCCTCAAAGCTCAGTTGTCCTGAAGTCTGCACAACTCTGCCAGGACGCTAGGATCAAGGGAGACACTCAAGTGTTTTTAGTACTATAATTCTTGACACAATGATGAAATAATCATGGGCTCTAAACCTTCAAGCTGCATACCTGGACCCTAATTCCAACTAAACTACTGAAAAGAGCTGCCTTCTTGTGGCTTGGCCTCCTATGTTGAACAAAATAACGGTCTCTACCACGGGATGTGTACCACTCACTAAAAGTAGGCAGTAATAAAGCTTCTCTTGAAAAAAGCCAAACTTGGACCCAGAAAATATAAAAAACTATCGCCTATATCGAATCTGCATTCCTCTCTAAAATCTTTGAAAAAGCTGTTGCGGCAGCAACTCAAATGCCTTTCTGAAGACAAACAATGTTATCGAAATGCTTCACCGTCCTGGTTTGACCCCATTATAGCACTGAACTGCACTTGTGAAGATGGTAAATTACCTTTTAATGCGTCAGACCCGAGGCTCTGCATCTGTCCTCGTGCTCCTAGACCTTAGTGCGCTTTTGATACATAGATCACTCACCATCTTTTTGGAGAGATGGAAACCCAAATGGTCTAACACGGACAAGTTCTGGCCTGGTTTAGATGCTTATCTGCATGAAAGATATCAGTTTGTCTCTGTGAATGGTTTGTCTTCTGACAAATCAACTGTAAATTTTTGGTGTTCCTCAAGGTTCCGCTTTTTAGGACCACTATTGTTTTCCTATATATTTTACCTGCTTGGGGATGTTCATTCGAAAAACATAATGTTAACTTTTCACTGCTATGCGGATGACACACACTGTGCATTTCAATGAACTGGTGAAGCCCCAAATTTGCCCTCGCTAGAAGGGCCCTGTTGTTTCAGACATAAGGAAGTGGATGGTGCAAACTTTCTACTTTTAAACTCGGACCAAAACCAGAGAATGCTTGTTCTAAGGTCCAAGAAACAAAGAGTTTCTGTTGAATTTACAGGTATTAATCTTGATGGTTGTACAGTTGTCTCAAATAAAACTTGAAAGGACCTCGGCGTTACTCTGGAACCCTGATCTCGTCTTTTGACGAAACATATCAGGATTGTTTCAAGACAGCTTTTTTCCATCTATGTAACATTGGCAAAAAATCAGAAACTTTCTGTCCAAAAATGATGCACGAAAATGTATCCATGCTTTTTGTTCTAGGTTAGACACTGCAATGCTCTAACTTTCTGGCTACCCGGTAGAGCACCTAAATAAACTATCAGGTTAGTGGCAAATACGTGCTGCTAGAGATCGCTAACTAGAACCAATTTTAAATATTATCCAGTACTAGCCTCCCTACACTGGCTTCCTGTTAAGGCAAGGGCTGATTTCAAGGTTTTTAACTGGCTAACCTCAAAGCATTACATGGGCTGCTCCT
>NC_036838.1:48634518-48645646 GCF_002910315.2 Salvelinus sp. IW2-2015
GAGACCAAGAAGAAGGCTGTGGAGAGGCTAGAGGAGCAGCTGATGAAGCTAGAGGTGCAGGCGACGGACCGTGAGGAGAACAAGCAGATCGCTCTAGGCACCTCCAAACTCAACTACTTGGACCCGCGCATCTCTGTGGCCTGGTGAGACACGACCGCAACCTTGTTGACAAACATGCACAACGTCTTACACCCGCCATTGCTTGCCACTTGATCCGCACCCACTGTTCTGCTAGTAAATGTTGACGCATGTGGCTGTGTCCTAGATTAGTTGAGGGGTTTGGTGTTGAGGGAGTGAACTCCTGCAGTGTTGATCGTTCTAATATCCTTCTGCCATCTCCTTCCTAGGTGTAAGAAGTGGGGTATCCCTATCGAGAAGATCTACAACAAAACTCAGCGTGAGAAGTTTGCCTGGGCTATCGACATGGCGGAGGATGACTATGAATTTTAAATCCTGTTTGCGGTTTTAATTATGCGATTTTTATTTTATTGGATACTTGTTTTTATCTTAACTGATTACACCCGATGGCCAGCCTGACAAGGGAATAGGTGTGCACTCAACAAGCATGGTGAGGAAGGACAGAGCAGGGGTCAGGATGTATAGGCCATTACAGATGGGAGGACGAGGTGGGTTTGTCTTTGAATGTCTGAGGTCCGATTCGATGGCTGAACTATACCCACACCCAAAGGTGAAACGGTAATCCCAATGATTGGATGAGAACCAGTGGATGAGCTTTTTTGCCTTTTTGGTTCTCTTCGTCTTCAGCCACATGCACGACCTGAAGATGTCTGAACTTTGAACTCTGGGGTCCTATATCTACTGTATTCAACAACAAAAAACGACTGCTTCGTGTATTCATTTCTTTTTTTCACTTGGTCTGTATTTTTAGCCCTCCCATATTAATGGATTCTATATTTTAATAGAAGAGGAAAGTCAAATCATGAAATGAATTCCTTATGTGCGCCTTTTGAGAAAATGAAATGTGAGCTCTAGGTATGAGAGTTGTGGGGGGTCCATGAAAGTGTTTGGGTGAGTGTGATGTTTTAAACTGGACTATGTCGATTGTGTACCATGAATGAGAATGCTTTGACAAGCAAGGGGGAAAATGCTAAACCCATGTTAATATTTACCTAAGCAAGCAGAATGTGAATCATTTGTTTTACAGTATCTATCAGGGACTTATTTTCAATGTGAACCAATTTTATTTTTCTCCCCTTGCGTTGCCAGCATTCTCAATCTTTCTGCATAGCCCTGTCTAGCTCTGGTTTTTAATTTAATAATTTCTGATTGTTTCCGAGAGGGGGAACAAAACTCCCTTATCTGTTACTTGAAAAAAAAAATATTTTAATGTATTTTAAGTTAATGGAAAATGTTTTTTATTTTGTTAGAAGGGTGTGAGGGATATCAACTTTGCCAAAAATGTTGTTACAATTTTAGGCAGTCATTTCTTTTGTTTAAAGATTGAGAACAAAGAAAGTTAACAGGAGTTTCAATGTGAATTATCCATTCATTTTATTCCACTCATGTCTCAGAGGAAAGTTGGTGTTTGTAGCAGTTAACTTCCTTTTCTGTCATAGCCTCCAATCATGTTTTATGCTCATTGTATATTGAAAATGAATTAAACTCCTCAACTCTACACACTGGGTCTATTTTGTGTTATTGTGACACTACTTGTTATTATTATGGCCTTGCACCAAAGGGCTTTTTTTTTTTTTTTGTCAACTTCCTTGACTTAAGTTGGATCAGTCACTATGTTCACCCTGTTGACAGTCACTTTTCAACATACATTTCTCATTTAGGTGTACTGTGGTAATGTTTCAAGAGGCTTCCTGTGTTCCCAGTGTAATAACAAGCTCTGTCTACCCTGAGAACAGGAGGCCCCAGGAAGCATCCCCACTGCCTGTTGATTTTGGACAAGTCGCTATAGGAGGGATCAGGCAGGGTTTGGCACAGGCCTGGAGCTCATGTTTGGACTTTAACATCATGAATCTCTTTATCAATCCTTGACATCTTTTATTTTTAATTAAAAGATTTAGCTTGCAAATTGAGGCTCTGCCAGACTGCAGTGACCATGGCTATATTGTGAGACCAGTTAAGTGCAGATGTCAAGTGCTGTACGTAAGATTTAGTATAGCATAACATGAGTGCAGGTGTCCAAGATGGTCCATTTCCGATTTGAGAGAGCTTCCCAGCTGGGATCCATTCAACATGAGCAGTAACTGGCTGACTGGACTGACAATGAACTTAGAAATCCTTTGTAGGCATTCTATGACGCATGCTGTTCTTTGCATTATTCAATAAATATCAAATCTGTAAGGCAAACCTCTGCAGATATTAGGATTGTGTTATTAATCGCAACATAAAGGTATCTAAATGTGTCAATCTTTAAACACACTATTATACATTATTTCACGTCCCTAGCATTGAGTATGGAAAATCATTCAAAGGACAAGTGAAATGCCATATCGAGAGTAAGCTAGTGATTATCATTAGATCAAGCTGTTCATATTGACATAGGCATACACAAGCATTTTTGTACATAATGGCTCTGATTACAACTTGCCAATACAGTTCACTGGAAAGAATGATTATTAAAAAAAATCTCCTGCCATCGAAGCAAGAGCTCAGTTTCTGAAACCAATTGATATTTCTTGTAGGGCGTTGGTATAGTTTTAACTTTGAGAAAGTGTATCAACTGTCCTCTACCAGTAGATGACACTGTTTAAAAGGAAAACTTGCCAATTCTTACTTGATCTAGATTAATACGCCCCTACAAATATCGAATGAACTCTTTAATTCAATCCCACTTCTGACACCAGTGTAATGAAACCGGCAAGTAGCGCGTCTCGAACCCTCAACCTGGCCCGTAGCCCAGCACGCCATTGACTGTGCCACAAAAGCATGCTCGAGTGGCAGAGTCGATATCTGCGCTTATAAACACGGGGTCGCTACAAACATATGTCATGTTCATATGTCATGTTCTATAATCAATCTACAGGTGTGATAGCTTTTCATGTGGCAGTAAAAACAAGTAAACAGTCTTCCTCAGTGAGTATTTATTCTGGAAAGTGTAGAAAGGATGACACAACAGTGCTTTATGATCAAACTATTTCATAAAAGTTAAAGTGATCATAACACCGTAAGTCCAGATTTCTTTTCATCTTTATTTTTCAAACCAAAATAAATTGGTAACATTCAACACAAGTGCATACACTGCTGGTAGGAGATCACCTCCAATTTAACTTTGGATGGTATAGCACCGTTCTTAGCTATTTAGCAGCTTATCAGAGATGCATGTAGTGACTATGTTTGTTAATATGAAAAATTCAGAAGAATGAAAAGATCTCCTCATTTGGCTCTCTAGCTAGCACAAGATCTACCTCTGTGTCCTCCAAGGCATTTGATCAAATTGACATTTATTTTATAGCATTTGCCGGTATATTTCATATTACAGCTGAATGTTAAGCTTTTACAAGAATACAGAAGCAGCATCTTTTTTTATTTTATTCACAGATATAAACCAGCACAGCAGTAACTTTAATGCACTGGCACCTTTTTTTGATCTCAACATCACAGTAGCTGGAAAGCTATAGGTGATGGGCGGACCGGTCATATCAATGCATTGGGACAGACTTAGTAAGGCAACGTTCGCGTGACAGGCTTCTCTTATGATTGGGTTTGTAGATTCAGCCAGGGCAGTATTGATTTTGACAGAGCTCTGTCAATATATTTATTCTGGGGCAGTGTGGGTTTAGCATTGCTCTCTGCTAGTGCATTGTATTGTCTCTTGCGTGTAGCTCAGGGTTTCTCAAACTCGGTCCTCAGGACCCCAAGGGGTGCACGTTTAGGTTTTTCGCCCGAACACTATACAGCTGATTCAAATAATCAACTAATCATCAAGCTTAGATCATTTGAATCAGCTGTGTAGTGTTCGGGCAAAAAACAAAATGTGCTCCCGAGGACCAAGTTTGGGAAACGCTGCTGTAGCTGAACTGTTGAGTGATCACCAACATTTATACAGAGATAAATAAAACTAGAGGCTCAATTATTTCTGGACTTACAGTGACTATAGAAGAAGAGTAAGTAAAATTGAAAAACCAATTAACGGAGGAAAGTAAAATTCAAGGCAGTGCTGAAGTACTGGTTGCTAAAAAAAAAAGTTACAAATATCAAAGCCAACAATAACATCTCCTAGACACTGCTCATTTTGTCCAGTCAACAAAACCCCTCTTTAGTGCAGTTTCAATCATATACATCTCCCTTTCCCTAAACAGTATCTCTTTATCCCTCTCCCATCTTCCCTCATTCAAGTCAGTTGTCCAGTCAGTGTTAGTCTTCTCTCTGTCTCATCTGGCTTACCACCCTCTATGTGCACCATCCCATTCCCCACACGACCACAAAGAAGAATGAAGAAAGGCCTGAACATCACAGGACTCAAAAGGTGAGAAGTTCTTTCTTTAGAGGATGGCAGGAAGTGATGGGGGTATTCACAGTTACAGTCCAACGGTCCAGCTACAATCACATCTGCTGTCATAATGAACACACCAGACCATGGCCATCTGTAAAGCCGGACAGCCAACCCATCCTTTACCCCTAGTACGTTTGGGCCACTCCATCAGACTTCAAGCAGCTCTATCCTCAGACGATCCCTGAAAACACGCGCACACACGCATTAGTACAATATTGTTCTGATTAAATTACATTTCCCATGAATACATGTCATATTAAGTGTCTTTAGAATCAGCACCGTTAACAGGTGGTAGGAAATCAGAGACTAAGTTATGTAACAGCCAACTCATAAAATACCATTTTCATGATTTATTCACATATATTAGCACTCTCTCTTAATCTATAATTCAATGACCCAGACTCCAACTCTTCTAAAAATAGCTTCTTAATACACAGACCTTTGATTGTCTGTGAAAGCCACTCTGTATGAGTACCCACACTCCCTCCCCGGGTTTATTTTGTTCTTCAGAAATCACAGTAACAACTACAAACACATAACTGACATTTATTTCTTTAACTTAATTTTCACAGTTTACAAAGCCCTAAATAAATCATATCCAGTTTCAGAACAATATATAGCTACTGTAGAAATCAACAGTATAGTGTTTGACATTCTGTTATGGCCAAGGAGCAATATTAACTTTTGAAAAATCATCATCAGTCTCAAAGAGTCTGACAAGTAAACAACTGACCTAACATATACATTCCATGAAGGTATGGGGTGATCACAGATTGAGTCATTTTCAGTAGACAACGGTAACTGATAGAACTCACCTGGCCTCTGCCTGCTTCTCCCCAAAGGCCTGGCTGCTAACCGGCTGAGGGTGGTCATCCTCCCTCTCTGCCCAGTGACCATGTAGTCCTTCTGTCTCCACAGCTCTCCCTCTCTCCCCAGTCTCCTCTGGCTCTGTTGGACTCAGCAGTGGCTTCTGTGTGTCTGCGCCCCACCAGAATCCCAGCTGCCCTGAGTGGAGCTCCTTAGGTCCTTCATTAAGCTGCTTGTTCACCTCCTGCTCCACTAGTTTCCTATTAACCTCCTGGGGATTGATCAGTGCTTCAGAGTCTCTGTGGCCCTTTCCCTCCTCTCCCTCTACAGGTAGGCACTGGTAGCCCTCCAGCCATTTCAGTTGGCCGTTCTGGTGGATGTAGCGGCTGTCGCTGAACCAGCGGACCACCTCTGGATTTGGCAGGCCCGTCATGATACTCAGCTCCTCATACTGCTGGCTGCTGGGCCACCGTGTGCTGGTGAATGCCAGCCTCAAAAGGTGTACCTGCTGGGGGCTTTTCTTGGATGGGTGTGACAGGTCTGAGACATGTGTCTCAGACTTGAGCTCTGGAGGGAAGGCCTCTGAACCAGGTTTGGCAGCTGGATCGCTCACCATGAGCCTCTGCAGGTTGATCTTGATGGGGTCAACTTTTAGTTCAGGGCAGGTTCTGTCGTCCCCAAAATGGTCTTCCTCTTTGATAAGCTGCCGCAAGACTGATATAGCTTTCATAGGAACCTCCTTGATGCATTTGCCATCCTTAATGATAGATATGCTGTTGCTGCTACTGCTGCTTTTGGTAATGACACTGATGCTGGTGTTTTCGTTTTGGGCTTTGCTGGCAAGGTTCAGGTTGTTGACACTATCATTATTTCTAGTGCTGGAGTAGCCACTGCTAAAATTGCCATTGTTGGACTTGTGGATATTGTTGTTGTTACTGTCATCATCGTTCTTTGTTGATGTGTACTGATCCTGGTTAGCTGTGTTGCCATTGCTATGAATGTTATAGGCGATAACGTTAGATTTGCTGGTGTTACTCATGATCACTTTACCTTTGTTGCTGCTGTTGCTGAAGCCGTCCAAGACAGATGCAATGCTAATATGTCTGCTGCTTTGATTGTTTGGTTTGTCATGGCTGTCAGTGCTACAGTCATCTTTGTTGCCAATGTTGGAGGAGCAACTGACAATGCTGTTGCTGGAACTGATGTTGTTCATTGGTTTCCTAGTGCCATGGTCCCTGCTGTTACTACTGATGGAGGAGTTACTACTGATGCTGCTGCTACTACTGCAACTACTACTGTTACTGCTGCTGCTACTGCAACTACTACTGTTACTGCTGCTTCTGCCGCTGGTGCTAATGACACAACTGTTGCCCAGCCTCAGAGCAACAGTCTTGTCAGACTCCTGGCTGGCCACAGTAGTGGGGATAGTGTTCCTGGCCACTACCTGTGTTGTTCTGCTGACTACAGTCTGATATTTTGGGGGGATCATGGTTGGGGTAGCATAAGAGACCCTAGTGGTGACCGGGTGACCAGCGGCTGACATGCTAGCCGAAGTGGATATGACTCCAGTATGCCTGCTCACTACACTGCCATGGGTCACCTTGGCAGCCTGGTGGCTGGGGCCCACTGGAGCAGGCTGGGCATGGACAGTGTGATGGGTCACAATGTGATTTGTGTGCCGTTGCTTGGGGGGCTGTTTTTGGGGTGCTGCTCCTTGGAAGACCGTGTTGAACATCTTCCTCCTGGCCTCCTCTATCTCCTCGGGGGACCAGCTGATCCCCTGTTTGAGTCTCTGGGCAGTGAACCACAGTTTGATCTGCTCCTCTGGCCAATCAGAGACCACAGTCAGGTAGCAGAGCTCAGCTTTGGTCGGGTAGGGGAACTTACCAAAGGAAGTCTTGAGAAAGCTACTGGTGTCCATGGCAGCATCATAAGTGGGGATGCTGCTCAGGGGAATCATCACCTTTGGAAGGTTTTTGCTGGAATCCGAGGAGGAGAAGGTGGGAGAGCTGTGCTGGTGATAGGTTTGATTGGGCACTGTTGTTATCACATGAGTGACAGGGTTTCTCAACATAGCAGCACCACCGGTCCCACTGAGAGACCCATTTTGTAGTTCAGGCACATTCGTCAACATGGTGGGGTCTGTCCGCTCCATTTTCTTCCCAGTGTCTATCCTCCGCACCTCCACCGTGTGGGAGACCACAATCTTCTTGTGCTCTCCCTTGGCCTTCATCACCCTCACTATAGGTGTTTTAGTGAGGAAGATTGCAGTCTCGCGCGAGTCCTCCCCATTGGTCGTGAACAGGCTCTGCTCTACGGTGGTCGCACCATCTCTCTTCCTGACATGCAGGGAAGCGTAGACAGAGCCCCCTGACACCCCAGGGTGGGCTTTAGCATTGTGCAGAGCCAGGGCCTCAAACCTGACCACTGACACGCCACAGTTCAGGCAGGAGAAGCTGGGTTGGGCCCTGAAGTCTATGTGGCAGTTGTGCAGGTGGTCCAAAAAGTAGTTCAGCTCTCTGGACTCAAAGCGGCAGGGTGGGCAGCTGTATGTGCTACCTTTCTGCCATTTGTCGCCCCTTTCAGGTCTGGAGGAATCATGGGAGAAATGGCCTCTGTCTTCTCCAGATATACTGAGGATGCTGTCCTCTGGGATTGTGGGTAGGAGCTCAGGAAGGCAGCCAAGTATGATCTCCTCACGCATGTGTTTGCTTTTGGATGTGATCATACAGGGCACTGTTGACTTCCTCTTGCTGGCCATTGTAAAGTAGCTGTGTGCAGATGATGGGTGACTGACTGGTTGTCCCGTATGGTAACGGAGGGCGAGTGGTTTGTGGATAGGGCTGAGAGTTTAAGTGTCATGGGCCGGCCGCGATGACTTCACAGTGTTGCTTCATGTTTGCCCTCAGCTTCTGGGACTCCTCTCACACGATGAGTTAGGGTTAGACAGCTGTTTTAGCAGTTCACTGGGAACCTATAGGAGAGAAAACAGAACAAATATGTGATAAGGTAAATCATTCCTTATAAGAATAACACCACACACAATTGGTTAATTAGCTATTTAGTTCTTTTTACACTGTCAGTAAAAAAAATGATGGTTGTATCCTATCCTTCTATATGGGTCCTCAACCCCCCACCCATACCATCAGCGAGTGTCTAATGAGCCTCATATTAATGCCAAACTCTGCCAACCTTGGATGAGAGCCACTGTTCACATTTGAGCCACTGTTCACATATTTATGACGTATGAGTGAAGTATGAGTGTTGGCACACACACACATCCATGCAGAGGCTTCATACCCATAGGGGACACAGGGGCATATGCACCCCCAGATCTGTCCGGTTAAAAAAAAATATATATTAATAAAAAAAATATCTCTCTCTGTAATGCCTAGTGCATTCCCCAAGAGAGGATGGCTTTCACTTCAGCACTAATAAATTAATGAACTTCTTTGAGGAAAAGATCATGATCATTAGAAAGCAAAATAAATCTGCGTATTCCTCAAAAGCTCAGTTGTCCTGAGTCTGCACAACTCTGCCAGGACCTAGGATCAAGGGAGACACTCAAGTGTTTTAGTACTATATCTCTTGACACAATGATGAAAATAATCATGGGCTCTAAACCTTCAAGCTGCATACTGGACCCTATTCCAACTAAACTACTGAAAGAGCTGCTTCCTGTGCTTGGCCCTCCTATGTTGAACAWAATAAARGGCTCTCTATCCACCGGATGTGTACCAAACTCACTAAAAGTGGCAGTAATAAAGCCTCTCTTGAAAAAGCCAAACCTTGACCCAGAAAATATAAAAAACTATCGGCCTATATCGAATCTTCCATTCCTCTCTAAAATCTTTGAAAAAGCTGTTGCGCAGCAACTCAATGCCTTTCTGAAGACAAACAATGTATACGAAATGCTTCAGTCTGGTTTTAGACCCCATRATAGCACTGAGACTGCACTTGTGAAGATGGTAAATTACCTTTTAATGGCGTCAGACCGAGGCTCTGCATCTGTCCTCGTGCTCCTAGACCTTAGTGCTGCTTTTGATACCATCGATCACCACCATCTTTTGGAGAGATTGGAAACCCAAATTGGTCTACACGGACAAGTTCTGGCCTGGTTTAGATCTTATCTGTCAGAAAGATATCAGTTTGTCTCTGTGAATGGTTTGTCCTCTGACAAATCAACTGTAAATTTTGGTGTTCCTCAAGGTTCCGTTTTAGGACCACTATTGTTTTCACTATATATTTTACCTCTTGGGGATGTCATTCGAAAACATAATGTTAACTTTCACTGCTATGCGGATGACACACAGCTGTGCATTTCAATGAAACATGGTGAAGCCCCAAAATTGCCCTCGCTAGAAGCCTGTGTTTCAGACATAAGGAAGTGGATGGCTGCAAACTTTCTACTTTTAAACTCGGACAAAACAGAGATGCTTGTTCTAGGTCCCAAGAAACAAAGAGATCTTCTGTTGAATRTGACAATTAATCTTGATGGTTGTACAGTTGTCTCAAATAAAACTCTGAAGGACCTCGGCGTTACTCTGGACCCTGATCTCTCTTTTGACGAACATATCAGGATTGTTTCAAGGACAGCTTTTTTCCATCTATGTAACATTGCAAAAATCAGAAACTTTCTGTCCAAAAATGATGCAGAAAAATGTATCCATGCTTTTGTTCTAGGTTAGACTACTGCAATGCTCTACTTTCTGGCTACCCGGATAGAGCACTAAATAAACTTCAGTTAGTGCTAAATACGGCTGCTAGAATCCTGACTAGAACCAATTTTTAATATTACTCCAGTACTAGCCTCCCTACACTGGCTTCCTGTTAAGGCAAGGGCTGATTTCAAGGTTTTACTGCTAACCTACAAAGCATTACATGGGCTTGCTCCTACCGATCTTTCCGATTTGGTCCTGCCGTACATACCTACACGTACGCTACGGTCACAAGACGCAGGCCTCCTAATTGTCCCTAGAATTTCTAAGCAAACAGCTGGAGGCAGGGATTTCTCCTATAGAGCTCCATTTTTATGAAATGGTCTGCCTACCCATGTGAGAGACGCAGACTCGGTCTCAAACCTTTAAATCTTTACAGAAGACTCATCTCTTCAGTAGGTCATATGATTGAGTGTAGTCTGGCCCAGGAGTGTGAAGGTGAACGGAAAAGCTCTGGAGCAACGAATCGCCCTTGCTGTCTCTGCCTGGCCGGTTCCCCTCTCTCCACTGGGATTCTCTGCCTCTAACCCTATTACAGGGGCTGAGTCACTGGCTTACTGGTGCTCTTCCATGCCGTCCCTAGGAGGGGTGCGTCACTTGAGTGGGTTGAGTCGCTGACGTGGTCCTGTCTTCCTGTCCTGGGTTTAGGCGCCCCCCTTGGTTCTGTGCAGTGGCGGGATCTATCTTCGTGGGCTATCCTCGGCCTTGTTCAGGATGGTAAGTTGGGTGGTTGAAGGATTTCCCTCTAGGCTGTCGGAGGGGGCTTGTGCTTTGGCAAAGTGGGTGGGGTTTATTCCTGCCTGTTTGGCCCTGTCCGGGGGTATAATCGGATGGGGCCAAGTGTCTCTGACCTCTCCTGTCTCAGCCTCCAGTATTTATGCTGCAGTAGTTTATGTGTCGGGGGGATAGTTATATCTGAGTATTTCTCCTGTCTTATCCGGTGTCCTGTGTGAATTTAAGTTCTCTCTTAATTCTCTCTTTCTTTCTCTCTCTCGGAGGACCTGAGCCCTAGGACCATGCCTCAGGACTACCTGGCATGATGAACTCCTGCTGTCCCCAGTTCACCTCGCCGTGCTGCTGCTCCAGTTTCAACTGTTCTGCTGCGGCTATGGATACTGACCTGTTCACCGGACGT
>NC_036838.1:48645832-48686052 GCF_002910315.2 Salvelinus sp. IW2-2015
CTCTACGTTTCTTCCTAGGTTTTGGCCTTTCTAGGGATTTTCCTAGCCACCGTGCTTCTACACCTACATTGCTTGCTGTTTGGGGTTTTAGGCTGGGTTTCTGTACAGCACTTTGATATATCAGCTGATGTATGAAGGGCTATATAAATACATTTGATTTGATTTAGTGCCATGGTCCCTACAGTCTGATATTTCAGGGGGATCGTGGTTGGGTAGCCACCTAGCAATTTTATGAAGTTGGCTTTAGCTAGTCCAGATAGGTTCCCAACCTCATAACTACTTGCCAAGAAGCCATTTCAGGCTGTCAATCAAGTTAGAGTAGCTAGCTTGTCCAACTACCTTAGCTGGCATGCCTGCTGCAAGGTTGGTAGACTTTAGAAAAGCAATCAATAATGAAATGTAATGAATAAGTTTAGCAATCTTTTACCCAGAATTTTGCAGAGAAGCATATATATCAGTGGGGAGAACAAGTATTTGATACACTGCCGATTTTGCAGGTTTTCCTACTTACAAAGCATGTAGAGAGCTGTAATTTTTATCATAGGTACACTTCAACTGTGAGAGACGGAATCTAAAACAAAAATCCAGAAAATCACATTGTATGATTTTAAGTAATTAATTTGCATTTATTGCATGACATAAGTATTTGATCACCTACCAACCAGTAAAAATTCCGGCTCTCACAGACCTGTTAGTTTTTCTTTAAGAAGCCCTCCTGTTCTCCACTCATTACCTGTATTAACTGCACCTGTTTGAACTCGTTACCTGTATAAAAGACACCTGTCCACACACTCAATCAAACAGACTCCAACCTCTCCACAATGGCCAAGACCAGAGAGCTGTGTTAGGACATCAGGGATAAAATTGTAGACCTGCACAAGGCCGGGATGGGCTACAGGACAATAGGCAAGCAGCTTGGTGAGAAGCAACAACTGTTGGCGCAATTATTAGAAAATGGAAGAAGTTCAAGATGACGGTCAATCATCCTCGGTCTGGGGCTCCATGCAAGATCTCACCTCGTGGGGCATCAATGATCATGAGGAAGGTGAGGGATCAGCCCAGAACTACACAGCAGGACCTGGTCAATGACCTGAAGAGAGCTGGGACCACAGTCTCAAAGAAAACCATTAGTAACACACTACGCCGTCATGGATTAAAATCCTGCAGCGCACGCAAGGTCCCCCTGCTCAAGCCAACGCATGTCCAGGCCCGTCTGAAGTTTGCCAATGACCATCTGGATGATCCAGAGGAGGAATGGGAGAAGTCATGTGGTCTGATGAGACAAAAATAGAGCTTTTTGGTCTAAACTCCACTCGCCGTGTTTGGAGGAAGAAGAAGATGAGACAACCCCAAGAACACCATCCCAACCGTGAAGCATGGAGGTGGAAACATCATTCTTTGGGGATGCTTTTCGCAAAGGGGACAGGACAACTGCACCGTATTGAGGAGAGGATGGATGGGCCATGTATCGCGAGATCTTGACCAACAACCTCCTTCCCTCAGTAAGAGCATTGAAGATGGGTCGTGGCTGGGTCTTCCAGCATGACAACGACCCGAAACACACAGCCAGGGCAACTAAGGAGTGGCTCCGTAAAAGCATCTCAAGGTCCTGGAGTGGCCTAGCCAGTCTCCAGACCTGAACCCAATAGAAAATCTTTGGAGGGAGCCGAAAGTCCGTATTGCCCAGCGACAGCCCCGAAACCTGAAGGATCTGGAGAAGGTCTGTATGGAGGAGTGGGCCAAAATCCCTGCTGCAGTGTGTGCAAACCTGGTCAAGAACTACAGGAAACGTATGATTCTATGATCTCTGTAATTGCAAACTAAGGTTTCTGTACCAAATATTAAGTTCTGCTTTTCTGATGTATCAAATACTTATGTCATGCAATAAAATGCCAATTAATTACTTAAAAATCATACAATGTGATTTTCTGGATTTTTGTTTTAGATTCCTTCTCTCACAGTTGAAGTGTACCTATGATAAAAAATTACAGACCTCTACATGCTTTGTAAGTAGGAAAACCTGCAAAATCGTCAGTGTATCAAATACTTGTTCTCCCCACTGTATATATATATATACATACATGTTTTACATGTACGAACCACCAGTCGGGAGGATACAGACACCTCAATAAGTATGCATTGAATTAAGCATAATGATTATGGCTCTAGATTGCAGGAAAAAGCTATTTCAGGTGTTTGAAAAATGCTAAATTCTCCAACTTCCGGACCCGGGGGCCTATCCCCCTTCCAGACCAACCCCCAGCCATCCTCACGTACTTTGTGCCCCCTCAGATTTTTGGGGTGCATGCCTATCCATCCATGAATACCCCCTTTGTACTGTAAAACACTCACACATGACGTTCTTCACAATTGCTTAAAATGTCACATATGCACGCACACCCCTTAATGCAGTTTGAAACCTTTTCAGGACACAGGTCAGTGATTTCCGCTTATTCTGTTTTTACAGTTATGTAGCTAAATATCTCATAATGATTGTTTCTCTGGGCACTCTATCATATGCAACAACATTCTGAGCACAAAAACAGAATCGGAAAGTGAGAACACGAATCGGCTTCTCTTACTCGCTGCACTCTTGGTGAACCCTACCCTCCCCACACATATTTTTTCTCTCTCTCTATCTTTCTGTCTCTCCCTCTCTCTGACTCTCTTGCTGTGAATTTGTTGACGTGTGATGTGGTGTTGAAAACTGCCCTTGATTCATCTAGTTCTCACAGAGATATCATGATGCTTTGGTAGATAGACATGTGTAAGCTCTCTTTAGCGAATGTTCATCATCATCCTCATCAGTGCCGCTCTCAGTACTTAAAAGTATTTATTACAAGGAGTGTTATTACTTTATATATTACAATAGAGCCCGCTACTCAGTATGCAGAATGCGCACACTATTACGTTATTGAAATCTTAAGTCAAATGATTTACAGTCATCCACATTCTCTTGAACATGGCTACACTCCTAAAACAAAACAATATGTCTTCAGCCAGTGAAACTGAATGGAGTCACATGTATGCATTCACCATGGCCTGCTGGTCAGTAAATAAAAAAATGAACCTGTTCCAGAATTTAAAATCCCAAATGACTGCCCACAATACATGCTGATCCCAGATGGGCCGTGACGTCCTTTTTGTAACTGCCTCTTTATTTCTAATGACGGCTCCCTTTCAACAACAAAAAAAAAACACCCCAAAAAACTAGGTCACCAGCCTCTTATGCAGTAATCCCGGTTTGCTGCATCCAGACGTGGGCATTTGCTGTATGTTTAGCCAGCGGAGAGGTCATGATACAGCACACAATTAACCCTTGACAGCAGGTTTAGTGAGTGCATTCCATTGAGATGAAGGCTATAGCTCTCATGCGAGAGTCTGGTCTTCTCATGCTCATCTAATAAAATGTGATGCTATGGTTTTAGTATAGTGTGGACAGTGGACGGGCAGCCAATGAAGTTAAGTTACTGGTTATGATACCGTAGTTAAAGGAAAAATCCACTAAAAACAATGTTTTGGTGTGTTTTTCATTAGTCCACTGTTGATACTGTCCCAAAATGGCAGCCAAGCACGAGTGCTCAGTGTAGTATCCTTTTAGGACACGTGTGAGTTCGCTAATTCCATTCAAAAGTTTCCTAAAATAGCCGGTCTAGACTCCATCTCTTAATGACAAATAATATAAGAAAATTGTAAAAATATAAGAAAATTATGATGATCAGCATATGTGCGAGGAATGACAACAGGTGTCAGTTTTTTAGTTTCTTTCCTCTCGTTATCATTAATGGGGATGCAACTGAAGCAAACATAGCTCGATTGAATCTTGTTGGCTAATATTTTCAGTATCATTAATTCTCTCTCATTACGGAGTCTTCTCTAGCCACTATGAACAACATGATCTTGCATTGACTGCAGCAGGTTGTAACGGTGTTGTTTATTGTTGTTCTTAAAATTCAAACTATATATTGCGCAAAATTTGCAAGCACCACATGTTCCATAACATTGTCATGGAAAATATGAATGTTGTTTCCAACTACGAATCAGCAACTGCGCCATAAATCCGGCTCTATATTGAACGTTGAGATTGCCGAAAGCAAATGACAAGAGTGGCAAGGAGTAGAATGTTAGCTAAAAAGACCGGTAACCAGACTAAAAGAGACTGGTACTGATCCTGCGTTCAAAACAACTGGGAACCCGGAAATCTCCGACTTGGAATTCCAAATTCCAAGTCGGAAACTCAGGCATCTTTCTAGAGCTCTTGCTTTCCGACTTGAAGATCACTGAGGTCATGATTTGACCTTGATCTTTTCCAAGTTCCCAGTTGTCTTGAAAGCACCATCAGACTAGCCATGTGGAAAGTGACGAATGGTGCTTTCAAGACAACTGGGAACTCTGAAAAAAATTCAAGGTTGAATCATGACCTCAGTGATCTTCCGGTCAGAAAATCAGAGCTCTAGAAAGATGCCAGATTTTCCGACTTGAGGGGCTTCCCAAAATGTATAGTGGCACAGCCTTAGACCACTGCGCCACTAAAGATTCTGGGTTCGACTCCAGGCTCTGTCGCAGCCGACCGCGACCGGGAGATCCATGGGACGGTGCACAATTGGCCCAGCGTCATCTGGGTTAGGGGAGGGTTTGGCCGGCAGAGATGTACTTGTCCTATCGCGCACTAGCGACTCCTGTGGCGGGCCGGGCGCAGTGCACGCTGACACGGTCGCCAGGTGTACGGTGATTTTTCCGACACATTGGTGTGGCTGGCTTCCGGGTTAAGTGGGCATTGTGTCAAGAAGCATTGAGGCTTGGTTGGGTTGGGTTTCGGAGGACACACGGCTCTCGACCTTCGCCTCTCCCGAGTCCGTACGGGAGTTGCAGCAATGAGACAAGACTGTAACTACTAATTGGATACCACGAAATTGGGGAGAAAAAGGGGTAAGAAAATACAAAGGCCATGCCATTTAAAAAAAGACCATGTGATGGAAAATAATGTTATCTGAGCACTAATAGGTTATTTGATGTAGCCTGTGTGGATGTGGTCCAGGACAGGAGTACTGTGCTGAGCAATATCCTAGTGGCAAGACAGCCGTTGCCCTGGTATCTCTCCTCCTAAAACATCAAATTTCCTGCATGACAAACCAAAGACAGGCCAAAAGTTGAGCATGGGTACATAAAGAACCAGGTCACCTTTCAAAAGAATGGGGTGCATTATCTAGCGAGTAAGAGGTGCGATCAGACACAAGACAAGGGCTTCCCAGACAGGGACTGGAGCCAATGAATTGTGCACTTTGAAAAGAGGGGCCTCGTGTTTCAGCGCTGAAGGAGACGACTCAGACGAGCACCATCTCCTGGTGTGTCATATGTCCCGATACTGGCACTGGCTCTATGGCTGAGATTAAAAGAGTTTAATCTCCGTAGACCTGGGGAGTACTGATCTGAACTGAGGCAAAGTGACAGAGCTCTCAGACAAGCTCTTAGAACACCTCCGCTCACTCTTCACAAGCAAAGTCCTCGTATTACCTTGTGTGCTCAACTCAGCCAGCATGATTTAATTTCAAGAGACTACTTCATGTTTGGCTTTTTAGAATAAAATGTTAAGAAAAAATGTGGCTTCATATCTGAAGGGGTGTAAAGTGGTACACATTCAATAAAATAGCCCATAGGCACTCGCACTGTTGACATTTGCAAACAGATTGGTATTTGCAATGCCATGTCGCTGGTCACATGACTGAGGAGTGAGGGGACAGAAGAACGACATAGGGAAAGCAGACCCAGACAGACAGCTGGGTGATTATGACAGAGAAAGTGTTTTAGTATTCCACTTCCTCCAATACACGCACACAACACACACCCTTCTTGCCTGTTCTCTTCAACATCGTTTTACACCAAAGCTTTCAGAAATATTTCTCTTTAAACTCAACTGCCAGTAAACAGTCTGGTGGTGCTGCAATCACAAGGGCTGATGAGAAATCTTGGCTGTTTTATGACAACATTTGTTTTCCATATATTATCATTTCAGTGATCCATGGCTGTCTTGAAAGTCTGACAGCCTCAGCCTGCTTCCCTGGTTTTGAGTTGAAAATCAACAGAAACAGTGCCTGGCATAAGTGGGTGTGGGACAGACAAAACAGTTCCTGATAGACACACCTAAACAATAGGAAAAATCTGTTTAGGAGTACATCTTCTGCCAAATGTTCATTAAATAGATTAAAGTCATGTGAGTGGATCAACTGGACATCCAAATATAAGTCAAAAACAGATAGCAATTACTTCCCTGAACAAGGAAGATGTTGGGAACAATGGCGCCTCATTTATAAGAGAAAAGTGATCCAGCACTGGGAAACTTATTTAGACGACTGTCCGTCAACTTGCCATTGTTCAATTTCCTGCATGTCTGGGTGTCTATTATGATTTCTGTGACTAGTAATGTGTGTTTGACTGAATGGCTGCGACTTAGTTTGCACATCATAATTCAAGTGTATTCTCATGGGTTAGTGTTTGTATGTCCATAATATCCACATTAACTACAGAGTTGTAAGCTCCACTGTCACACCTTCAGCCAAGGATGTAAGTGGTTAACCCAGTGTATCCGTCTTCAGCATCTGGTCGTTTGTATGCCCCTTAATTCTGTGTTTGACTGTGTCTTCAGGGCGTGTGTGTGTGTCTGTCTGTTCTATGTATTTATGTGTGTACCAGTATATGACTAAGGGTGTGTGAACGTGTGAATGCCTGCTGAGAGACGCAGGTGTTGTCAACGTCTCCTCCTCGCCCCCCTTGCCTCCATGACTGCAGCCCGGTCCGCTGGGAGACCAGTCGGCGGTGCCACTCATGTGTTAACATTGCCATAGCAACCCCTCTCTTCTCCTTGCCCACCACACCACACACAGAGGAGTCTCTCGACTACACCCACCACACATCCAGACGCATTTACGCACACACACACATAAACACATAAATGACKACCTTTTATGCCAGGCAAAGGACAAAGTTAAGCCTCCTGCTGTGCCATCTTTGAAAATGCCAGTCTTGGCTTAGCTGTTCCGGACCATTGGGGTTGGGTGGGTCAGTGGTAAAGACACCTTCTCACAATGACAATACATAAATACCTGCTCGACTGCACAGTCCACTCTACTGATTAAGTGTTTGTGACAGTCCTTTCATAAAAGACAAATGAGGGATATATACATTGCAAAGGACATCCTGTCAGTGTTGTCTTGTAAAATTGGTACAGAGGTCTGAGGACTGAGTTATTGTAATACAGTATAATGTACACTGCCAAAGCATCTCTTGTTCTGTTCAAATGCATTTTCATGTCATCCACCACAATCTTATATTGTTCACCAAAGCCTTCCTCTATGGCCTGGCTGAATGACAGACCAAAAATGTGTGAAAAAATCCTGAGTAATGAGAGCCTATTTCTGTGTTTTTTTTATGAATAAATCTCCTTCAGTTCTGTATCTTGGACTCCATGCCATTGATATGGCAACTTAAAAAGAAAAAACGAAGAAAAATGGCGGCGTATCGCGCATTGTACTGTCCAACCTAAAATGGCTGACATCACAGCCTCTTGTAAGTGCCAGAGCTTGGCAAATGCCAGCTCCTGCTGACCAAACCTTTCTTGCACGGGACAGAGAAAGTGGCAGGGGCTCTCTCCTCTCTAGCCCCCAGTTTTTTTCTTCCACGAGTGCAGAGAAGTTTCTTTTGGTTGGAACTGAGCAAACATGCTGTCTCAGGGAGGCTTTCGATCGCTTTGTGCCTCGATACTCCTAAGACAAAAGCAATACCATACGATGAATAGGAGAGAATAAGAGCAAACCCATACAGAGTGGTATAGACTTTCAGACTAACAAAACAAAGCTCTCTAAGTAGTATGCTTATGGGACTGTTTTTGTGAGGAGGGGGAAGTATGCTGTTATCACGAATATGGTTGTTTGTACGGAACTGCTGGGAAATAGATCTGGTTGGCATTAGATAGCTGATTTTCCTCTCTGAACTCGAGGAATGTTATACACTCGATGTCAGCTAAAACTGCAAATCACGACCATATGACCTCCTTGATGGTGCTCTGGCAATGACTATACGGCACAGTGAAACCTAAGCCACAGACATGAAAATATTATCTGACTGGTGTCGATAGACATCAGAACATTTAATCCTCAAAGCGGTATATTCGTACAGTAACTAAGGAGTGGCATTCAATTATGTTTTTGTAGAGTGGGGTGGGCACTCTCTGCCCATTACACAGTGTCTGTGTATACAAACACTCTCTGTTATGGCCATAACCACAACTGTGAGCTGTTCCTAATTGCAGGGAGTCATGATAAAAGGCAATATGCCTGGCCTCATTAGAACAGTTCCGAGAAGGGAGATGGAAGAACGTTCCCAGGGATCCACAAAGGGAATTGACATTCCCCCAGTGTAACCGCCTAGAAGAGTGCAAACCTCTACACAGACACACTCACTGGACCAGGCTGAACCTAGCTAGCCTAGAGGAGCCAAGCTATGGGAGCTAGCTTGTCTAGCTTTGTATTAGTCAGTAAGGAGAGACGTCTGCCAAGCATAGTAGCAGAATGAGGCTCTTTTACGAACTTCATGCATCTATGTATTTTGAGGGGGCAATAATGGTCAAATTAGGTGTCTGCATATTCATTCTAGTTTAATAACCTTAAATGATATTTCATATACCACTGGTAGCATGACATGCTCCTTCAGTTCCAATGGGCATGATGCCCCTGGCTCATTGCATGTGCATGAATCACTCACACATTTCCCCTGATTAGAGGGTTGAATATTTAAACCAATAGTTTCCAGATGAATATTTTGTGCTGCTCATTCAAGAGGTAGAATACCATCTTATGGTCCAATATAAACTTGTAGGCATGATGGCCAGCTAAGAGACAACTAAAATTTGATTTTACAGGGTCAATTAATTGGCTACACATGAATAATGTGCGAGTCCTGTCTGTTTTAGTGAGATTGGAATCGTGAGGAAAAGTTTACAGTGTGCAATATCCTGACAGTTTGACACACATTAAAAAAGACAGATGAAAACATGATGACAGCTTCCAAAATGCAGTTGATTGTCGAGCTCTAAGCATCAACGCAACGCGGTAACAGGTGGTAAAACAAAACAATTGTTCAATACATAGGCTAAAACAACAATGTCTGCAATGAAACATCATACATTAGCCTACTGAACTGATTAATTGAAAGGATGGATTAACGTCGCTTTAAAATTCATAGATTAAAAAGGAAGACATTTTGGGTAGTAAATCCAGCCGGACGTCTGGGTCTAAATTAGACTACCAGACATCACATCCAATAAGATTATGTATTCGTTATATAAAAAGTCCTTAGAACTTGGATACTGAAATAGTCAGCACTGACTCGCTCAAAAAGCAGGGGAAATATTCAGCGTTGTGCAATAAATTAATCAGAAACGTCACATTGTAGCGTGCGAGAGGGCAAGTACAACGTTGAGTAGACTACATTCTTGAAACTGTAACAAAAAGTCAAGTTAACCCTTTCACTCCAGTAGCCTGTTGGCAAACATTGGCTCGGTGTTTGGGCTATTTGCGACTATCTTCAACTCATACTGTAACGTTAGAATGAAACATATTCCCAAAAATCCTAACTCGGCACCCCCCACCTACTGTCGCCATTTTATATATTGGCGACTTCATATATACTGCCTAGACTACAGCACCAGATACAATTCAATAGCCAGAATTGGAGTAAACTATCTGTGATTATACAAAAATAATTCGAGCTATTCTATTGTAGACTACAAGGAAAAGTGACCTTACCTTGATAGTTCGACCGGGGTAAAATGGAATACGACATTAATATAGAAATTAATAATATTAGATTAGCTCCGTTCGTTGCGCTTTGAGAGGAGGGGGGTGGGTCCTCTCCTCAGTTGAACCCGATCAACTGGCGTGAACCCGTCCGACAGTGACCACAGCAAGGTACATTACCTCTCCTCGCACACTGTATGGACAGAAAACAACTATGCTCGGCGGCAGGACGAGGTAGCCAAAAATTATACGGAGTGTATTTCCTATGAACACGTGATTCAGAGCGTCACCCAACATCCTAAACCCTTTCATCTAAATTTTGGAGAAGGGCGGGGGTTGGACGGTGAATGTATAGAGAGATACGCTCTAACGAAGCGAAAGTGTTGGACACGAACCACGGTCGGTCATAGTTTTGATGTCTTAATTAGCCTATGCCTGTTGAAAACTGAAGAGTGTATTTGAGAATTTGCCAAAGATGTGGCTTAATAATTTTGACGTCCTTTCCTATCAGAAAAGGTCTTACCTGCCACATAATGAAAGCAGTCTAGCCTAATGAATACCTATAGGCTACATAATAATTGGGTAACTCTGTTTTGCCAATTTAACGTGCGCCTCGTCTGTCTAACCACAGGAACGTTGAGAGTGAGATTGTCCCTGAATATCAAAAAGGCCTGCTCAGCGTAATGAATAGTGCGCGTAAAGGGCTGGATAGCTCTTGCCACAAATATGTCGCGCCGACGCGCCATATCCTATTTCTATTTACATTTTCCAGCTTTACTGACTCAAGCTTCATCGAGGGACAATCCATCTGAGGTCATAGCTAGCTAGCTTCACTGGTCCATTAAACAAATAAGGTATACCAAAGACTAGGCTCTTACTCCTTGGTTGGTTATACAGTACGTGTGCGTAAAAAGAAGGCACAATTTGTGGCAACATGGGGACATTGACTCCATGATTTGCATTGCCAGATGATAATTATTATTTTGATTGCCAACAACAATATGTTTAATCTTTTGAATTCAATTCAGGAATACATAGACCGTATCAATCACTTTAAATCATGCTGGGCTGGTGCTATTTTTAAATATTAGGAATCAATGTCATGATAAATCAGCCAATTAGACGTGTTATTTTATCATCATATGATATAGCTTATTTCAGACCAGGCCTATACCCAAAGGCCTACCGTGAACCTTCATCGTGTCTGTAAAAATGTACATGGTCTTACTCCTTGGTTATAGACTTGTGGTAAAAACAGAAGGTTCCAATATGTGGCATTGGGACATTGCGTCCATCATTTGAATTGCAAGGTTAATTATTCATTTTATTGCCAACTAAGTTACAKTGTTTAAACGTTTGAATTATTAGGCATAAACTACACATACATGATCTATACCACGATACCACAACTAACATAACTTGATAACACACATGATTAATGATTAAGTGGTCTCCTTTTTAAATATTAGGGACATAAATGTCACCAGTCAGATAAGTAGGCTTGTGCTTAGTTTTATAATCATATGATATAGCCTACTCCTTCCGTGATTTTTCGTAGTGTCAAAATGTACAGTAGTTCTACAGTAGGCTAGTCCGGGCATTTGAGGTCGTGACTTCAGAGTGGATACTGGATAGGGTTTGTTTGCCTCCAAATTCAAACTGCTGGCCAATGAGCGAGCGCTTATAGCGGAGTGACAGGTCTAAAGCGCAGGCTTGTGTACACGATTCTGGTTCCTAACTTTCGAGTAGCCAATGCCGACTACGGATGGGCTGGAACTGAGCAAATTGCAAAATACAAATTTGCTTCTTCTGGCTAGGCTACATTATATCACGCGTATCAGAGGGACACTGAATTGAATGGTTACTGTCTATTCTAAATAGTTCACCTAACGTTATGGCTCTATCGCAATGTTTGGAAGATTCACCTGTAAGGTGGCCGTCAAGAAAACAGGGAAATGATTTGAATGTAAAGGAGTTATACAACGAAAGGCACCGACTGGCGTTAGAGGAACTTATTTCAGGTGGAGTTGATTCGTTTTTGGGATTTCTAAGAAAAGAGAGAATTCCGAACTTTCTCTCGGATGACGAGATCAGACGCATTGGCCGTGCTGCGGTGGTTCCACGCTGTGTGTCCCTCCACGCAGAGGACGTGATTTTTGAACAGTCGGTAAACAGCTCCATGGACTGCTCCTCCGTCACTTACTTCCCCGAGGTCTCCGACGTGGAGCCACCACTGTTGGAAATCGGCTGGCCCGCCTTTACATCGGGCTCTTACCGAGGAGTCACTCGTGCTGTCGCCCACTTCCAACCCAGTTATGGAGAATGCATCTATAGTTGCAAGGAAGCTGCGAGAAGAATGATTCAAAGTGCCAAGGAGGTAAAACATTAACAAAACACTAAAATGGTCACCTAGGTGAGCACAGTAAAATCAACTAAATTGTTGAGCTTAGTCGGCTCTGTAGACTACAGTGTTTAATGTGTGCATTTATTTTATTTAACCTTTTATTTAACTAGGCAAGTCAGTTAAGAACAAATTCTTATTTACAATGACGGCCTTATTGATATAGATTGTTTCAGGACTAGGCCTATAGCCTATGGAAAGAACCATTTTGCTATTTTACTCAATTTTGTACACCTCAGATGTACAATTCAAACGATACCAGCCACGTATTGATTGTTTGATTTGAGTCAGTCAGTCAATCGGCTCCTGACCCTGGGTGTGTCTGTTTACTCAAACGTGACCATCCAAAGCATCCACTCAGTCACTGACTGATGGTATTCTAGGCCTTTATACAGTGCATTCGGAATGTATTCAGACGTTGACTTTTTACACATTTTCTTACGTTACGGCCTTATTCTAAAATCGATTACATTGCCCCCCCCCATCAATCTGCACTCAATACCCCATAATGACAAAGCAAAAACAGGTTTTTATATATATTTTTGAAATGTATAGAAAAGCAACAACTGAAATATTACATTTACATAAGTATTCAGACCCTTTACACAGTACTTTGTTAAAGCACCTTTGCAGCGATTACAGCCTTGAGTCTTGTTGGGTATGACGCTTGGCACACCTGTATTTGGGGAGTTTCTCCCATTCTTCTCTGCAGATCCTCTCAAGCTCCGTCAGGTTGGATGGGGAGTGTTGCTGCACAGCTATTTTCAGGTCTCTCCAGAGATGTTTTATCAGGTTCAAGTTTGGGCCACTCAAGGACATTCAGAGACTTGTCCCGAAGCCACTCCTGCGTTGTCTTGGCTGTGTGCTTAGGGTCATTGAGGTCCTGATCGCTCTGGAGCAGGTTTTCATCAAGGTTCTGTCTGTATTTTGCTCCGTTTAACTTTTCCTCCATCCCGACTAGTCTCCCAGTCCCTGCCGCTGAAAAACATCCCCACAGCATGATGCACCATAGGGATGGTGGCAGGTTTCCTCAAGATGTGACACTTGGCGTTCAGGCCAGAAAATCTTGTTTCTCATGGTCTGAGAGTCCTTTAGGTGCCTTTTGGCTAACTCCAAGCGTGTTGTAATATACCATTTACTGAGGAGTGACTTCAATCTGGCCACTCTACCATAAAGGCCTGATTGGTGGAGTGCTACACATATGGTTCTCCCATCTCAACAGAGGACCTCTAGGGTTCTGTTAGCTCAGTTTGGTCGGGGGGGGGGCAGCTCTAGGAAGAGTGGCAGTCTTTTCACTTTGTCATTATGGGGTATTGTCTGTAGATTGAGGGGAAAAATATTTAATCCATTTTAGAATAAGTCTGTAATGTAACGAAAAGGGGAAGCGGTCTGAATACTTTCCGAATACACTACATCTTTCTGAGGTCTGGATGAACCTTTATACTGTGATGCTCTTCTCAATACTCATATTTAAAGTACTGTTGCATTTTCTTATAATTCACAGATAGTCTTTTTGAAAACTATATCACCTAATGTGAGGAGCACAAGATACTTGAAAGGTCAGAGGAAAGAAAGACACCTGTTAGTCACATGTTCAAACTCAACACATTTCTGGACGTGTTTGGAACTGTCAGTTTAATGCAGTTTCCTTACCATCCTGATGAGTTATCGTTCCAGAATGGAGAGATTGATGAAAAGCTTCAACTCCAAGTCTGGTTCAGAGGAGCGCCTACAGTAATAGTACATTTAATGAATGTGTCTGAACATGCTTTTCACATGTAATAGTGTTGGTGTGCACTTTTCTTAATGCTTATCCTTGTGTGTCATCTGCCTCTGTGTGCAGGTGAGCTGTAGGTTGGTTTACAGCTAAGTGGGAGAAATCAGAGTTGAGTTACATCTTTGTATTTACAGGGAATTGAATTACTCTCTGCTTCAGGCCTTATAGTTGATCAGTTTCAGAATAACAATTTAGGAAATGCCCCAAATGGCCCTTGATCTGTAAGCTATTGAGTTATTGTTGATTGTCCAGATTGTCCATGTCATAGAAACACATTTGTTTGCAGTCCAAGCATTAAAGATGATTGCCATGGCAACATACCACAGTTGACTGCAGGGAGGCTCATCTAGATACACGACAGAGAGAGTGTGGCCAATAGAGGAGCCGGCTTAGTGTTTACTCCTTCTTAATGTTTGATTAAGACCTGGTTTGTGGGCACAAGCATGCATAAGAGCCCGTTTAGAGTGACCCTAAATAGTAAGGCAGAAGAGCAGCCTCTTTTAAATTGTAAACTGGGCCTATATCAATTGTGCTTTGACTAACAAATGATTTGATTTACCATTACAGGTGATCGCCATAGTGACAGACTCTCTGACAGACCTGGACATCTTTAAGGATCTCCAGGAGGCGTGCACACAGCGCAGAGTTCCAGTCTACATCCTGCTGGACTGGTCCTGTGTGCCGGCATTCCTCAAAATGTGCAACAACATCAATGTGCGCCTGGACGATCTTAAGGTATATGTTGTTATGACTCCACCTGTGTGTCATGTCTTATCGCCAATAAGCTGATATTTTATTACTGATTTAGAAGCATGATAATTCAGTATTTCATACTGTTTTTGTTTCATTCCTCAACAAAGCAAATGCGAGTGCGGACCATAACTGGTGGTACATACTTCATGAGGTCAGGGGCCAAGATTACTGGGAAGGTTCATGAACGGTTTATGTTGATTGATGGGAACAGAGTGACTACAGGCTCCTACAGGTAAAGACTTCTTGCTTTACTACCACATAATTATATGCAGTATAGCATTGAAAAATGTCCCATTTTTTTTACAAGACCCCCGAGCAAAAAGCCTATAAAACACTCAATACTTTCAACTTGTATGAACCTAGCTGCTGTAAGTGACTTTGCCATCCTTATTTGACTGATATGGGGTATACAACTGTAAAGCCCTTTGCTTACATTCTTAGGTTCAATTGGACTGATGGGAAACTAAACAGCAGCAACATGATCGAGTTGTCTGGTCAGATCACTGAGAACTTTGATGAGGAGTTCCGGATTCTTTACGCCCAGTCCATGCCTGTTATTACCAGGGGCCCAGCCAGTGCACGAAACAGTGGCATCTACGACCACCTCATCAAACACCCCGTCACCTCATCCCCTCAGCCGGCCAAAGAGAGGTCCCCAGTCAAGCCTGTCTGTCTGGAAGTATTGGGGAAAACTGCCTGTCTGACCAGCACACCCAGCCGGGCCCAGGCTGTGGCAGTGCCGCCCTCCAGAGAAATGACTGGGAAGAGCAGCCCGGTGTCGGCCTCCTCCACCATAGGGGAAGACTGGATGGAGCAGCAACACATGCAGGAGGTCCTGGCTGGAAGTGCCGCCCAGTGCCTGCCCACAGGTGACCCTGCCACTGTCACATCAGCAGTGGATGTGCAGGTCACACCCTCCGTCCCTACCTGCTGCCATGTCTCCACCCAGACCAGCTGCCCTGCGGTGGACCTTGGAGTGCAGACTGATCTGACTCAGTACACTAAGCACCTCTCCCCCAACAAGGCTATATTTACTCCCATTACCAGCACCACTACCCAGACCAACAACATTCAGAGTGAWGCTGCCTCCTCAGATTCTGTCTCTACCTCCCCCAGGCAGCACCTCGCCCCCCATGGGGTGGACCGTCGCCCTGCAATCCGTCACTGTACTGCACCCCCCGATGGGAACCTGAGGGAGTGCTTCCGCAAGCTGACCAAAGAGCGTCAGTATCACTACTCCACCATCCGCTCCAAGCTGGAGCACATGGTGACCATGCTGTCCCACCGCCGTGAGCTGGTGGACCTCACCAACATGGCCCTGGGGCCCGGGCTGCACAGAGCATGCAATGCCCAGAAAGAGCGGAGACAATGGCAGAGGCAGGGGCATAACCCTGACCTGCTGATGGACAGTGTGGGCATGGGCACATGGCCAAGGGCTAGATGTTTACACTAACAGGACTTACAGGGCTGCAGGGGCTTGAAGGTGGAGGGTGTTGTTGAAACCGCTCTGTGTTTCGTAGGTATACACTACTTGAAACAAATGGGTTTAAAGAGCAATATGAAATATGAGAATTAGTCTTCCTTAGTGTTTAGAATTTGAAAGTATGTGTCACTGTGTCTGTGTTGTGATGCAGCCTTCTTCCTATTTTTATTGTGAATCTCCCTTTTCTTTGACCCCTGTTTGAACATTTCTACTTTAGAAACTGATGTCAAATGGCAGTAGACAGGCGATGGATATACTGTCATTTGCCTTGACTATTTTTGCTACAAAATGTAATGTTTTTAAACGTAGACATTGTGCAGTAAGACACAATCTATATATAGTTTTGATGATAAAAAAATATATATATTGAAACAATAAGATTGTCCAAAGATTTATTTGAGAAATACTGTAATTGCAATTCATAAATTGATATTTGATGAACATTTTAGATGAGACATTTTGTCTGTAACTAACATTTTATTAATCAGCATTCTAACATGCAGTTTAACTTGTTAGATTCCAATTTTGATTAAATAACTCACGGACACTAGAGAAGCTTAACCAAGTTTAATTCTTCCCAAAGAGTCGTTACAGCTGTAATTCAGACCAAAACTTTTTTCACACAAGCACTGATATTTAACCCTTTCTCCTAGGCTGAGTCTCCTCTGCAACTGAACAGCCAATGCATTCCTGTTGCTAGACAGGACCTTAGTGATATCTGTTCTTCCTCACTTCATCTAACCTGACCTCTACCCCAAAGTGCTCACTCCTCCCCAACTCCAAGGCTGTCATGGTTATTGATACCAGACGGTGTCTCTTCTCCACCCAGAGGATCCCTGATGGCTAACAATAACATATCCTGACATAATTATACATCACCCTCTTTCCCTCAGTGACATTGTTAGGTTCTAAGCTCTCCACCCGTCTCCCCTACACATTCCCAAAGCCATCTCACTCCTACAGATAACCATTAACTTCTGATGTAAAAACCAGTCTCTATCATCCCGCAGATACCATACTTCTGATCTGTCATGTCTCTAGTACAGCAATGTTAAGTTTACCCAGAATCCAACAAACTAAATCTGAGTACTGAGAAAGCAGTTACGTGATATCAATTGATGTACTTTATTGCTGACACTTAAAATAAAGGAGTACTTTATGTATCTTTTTTCATCTATCACTTTTTTTATTACATGTACACTCTCCCAACCTCACAATGAGTACTTGGAACCAGTGACCGTGTGTCCTGAAGCCCAATGCTTAAACATGCTGATTGTTGTATTATGAGACGTGATCACTATGGAGATCTTCTTTAAATGAATGATAATGTTGAGGGCAATAGCTTTTTGAGTCTCATTCATAAGAATATTGTGTTTATATTGTTATGTTATTGAATAATTGGCTAATAACTATTGTATAACATTGTGCCACTTGCCTCAGTTTAACATCTGGGTATTTGTGGGCCACTTTGCAAGGGAAATCATCTCTCTTCACTCTGTAGCCTTTGCTTTACATGTGGTAGACGTTCATCTAGCCAATATTTTCATAGAATATGTCAAGGGAAGCTGAGCAGCAGCACAAATGGAGTAATACAATAACAATATACGCATTAGACTAATGTATTTCCGGTATGTGTTGGTTATCTCCTATGACATTATATGTAAGGCCTTGTACTATACTGCTATAGTTCATAGCGTCATCTGGGTTTGGCAAGAACATGTTGTTTTTCTCTCATCTGAGCACAAAGGTCCTTCGATGATCAAGCCAATGTCTTGGCTCCTTTGAAAAATGCCCTCATAAATGTGTTACTCAGTTTTGTGAGCAATATTAACCCAGAGGGGAGGGACACAGTGACTGGTAGTATAGATTAAACTTTGTCCCAAGTTTGAAGTCTGAAGTTAGGAGTCACTTCACTATAAACCAGTTTATTGATTGGAATGTCCCTTGGTATACCACATTTTTATAAAAAAATATTATTTGTAAATATTTTTTATATAGMTCATTCAATTGTACAAAAGGAAAACATTGGATGGTTACCTAGAAGTATGATAACACCCCCGCTGAAGGCCAGAGGTAGTAGTGCTTCATTATTGTGTGATCTGTAGCTAACATTATCACTTTAGGGCCACTGCCTCATAATTATAATCTCCATAAAATATGATCATATTATTGAAGTAATAACAATGAAAAATACATTAACAGAAACATGTTTTTTATTTTAATGACGTTATCAGAAGCCAGCAGGCTCAATTTATGTTCCCAAAATAAGGCAGGCATTTTACCAACTCTCTTTCAGACTTGTATATCCCCACAGAGCAGCATATTAGAACCCACTGTATTCATGTATTCTAGTAGTGCAACCTAAGGGAACTGATCTGTGAGTAAATGCACTGGTTGTATTGTGAGGTAAAATGAGATTCTAATTAAGTGCTGTAAGGCTGTTTCTACAAAGGTAGCCCAATTCTGATATTTTTTTCACTAATTAGTCTTGACCAATCCCATCAGGTCTTATCCCATCAGGTCTTTTCACATCAGCTCATTTTCAGAGCTGATCTGATTGGTCAAAAGACCAATTAGTGAAAAAGATCAGAATTGGGCTGCCTGTATAAACGCAGCCTAAGACAACAAGTGTGTTTGTAATGAAAGAAGCCACAGGGGTTCCATAACATAGCACTCTTTTTTTCTATTAGGTTTTTCACTCATTTGTAAATAGTGTGTGTCACAGGAGGCTGCTGAGGGGAGAACGGCACATAATAATAGCCGGAACGGAGCACACGGAATGGAATCAAAAACCTGGAAACCATGTGTTTGTATTTGATACCTTTCAACTAATTCCGCTCCAGTCATTACCACAAGCCCGTCCTCCCCAATTAAGGTGCCACCAACCTCCTGTCTGTGCATTTCCTGCTACACACAGCACTATTAATGAAATGTATATAATTTAGTGTATAGGTGGTAAGGGTAGGTAACAACACATCTGCCACGCTGATCCTCAACACGTGGGCCCCTCAGGGGTGCGTGCTCAGTCCCCTCCTGTACTCCCTGTTCACCCATGACTGCATGGCCAAGCCCGACGCCAACACCATCATTAAGTTTGCAGACGACACAACAGTGGTAGGCCTGATCACAGACAACAATGAGACAGCCTATAGGGAGGAGGTCAGAGACTTGGCAGTATGGTGCCAGGATAACAACCTCTCCCTCAACGTGATCAAGACAAAGGAGATGATCGTGAGCTACAGGAAAAGGAGGGCCGAACACGCCCTCATTCTCATCAACGGGCTGTAGTGGAGCAGGTTGAGAGCTTGAAGTTCCTTGGTGTCCACGTCACCAACAAACTATCATGGTCCAAACACACCAAGACAGTCGTGAAGAGGGCACGACAGCGCCTATTCCCTCTCAGGAGACTGAAAAGATTTGGCATGGGTCCTCAGACGTTCTACAGCTGCACCATCGAGGGCATCCTAACTGGTTGCATCACCACCTGGTATGGTAACTGTTCGGCCTCTGACCACAAGGCACTATAGTGGTACGGCCCAGTACATCACTGGGGCCAAGCTTCCTGCCATCCAGGACCTCTATACCAGGTGGTGTCAGTGGAAGGCCCTAAAAATTGCCAAAGACTCCAGCCACCCTAGTCATAGACTGCTCTCAATTCTACTACACGCCAAATGTTGCCAGAGCGCCAAGTCTAGGTCCAAAAGTATTTATTTTTTTACTTCAGTTTATTTGAGTAAATACTTTCTTAACACTTATTTTTCTTAAATGCATTGTTGGTTAAGGGCTTGTAAGCATTTCACTGTAAGGTCTACATGGCGTGTGACAAATACAATTTGATTTAATTTTTGATTTGATAATTGACAAACTTGTTTTCAGTTGCAAGTATATCCTATTTTCAGACACTGAAAGGCTTCTGCTATTAAAATATTGTATTTGTTTTCAGTAGTACATGGCACAAATTGGGGTACATGCTTTTGGACCCAACTAGTGGTTTTACATTATTAACTTGTGCTTTAACTACTTTGACAGGAAAGAAAGGCATGCAAAGATTGAGATTATCAGTAGGGTTTAAACTGGCTCTTGATGAGCAATTTTGGTACTGAAAACAAGTTTATTTACAGTTGACTGTCTCTTGTAGAAGTTCTACCATGTTCCGTCATAGCATTCATTAGGAACGACTATAATGATCTACTATAATTACTAAATTGCTAATAACTAAAACTAATGCTGAATGCTGTCTGAAACGGTAATGTATGGGGGGTAAAGGGATCTTCCTAATTATTCATTGCATCAACAGTACCATGTCTCTGCCACCAGAGAGAGCTGTAGCCTTGGTTATATCAACATGGCATATGGTGTGATCTATTGTGTCGGTCTTCAACTCCTCTGAGACTCGAGGACTTAACCATTTCATATCGTCTGTTTACCACAACAGTCCAGTTTCTCAAATCAATTGGAGGCTTGATATAGACAATGTACACAATTAGAGTCATTTGATGTCCTTTTCAGGTCATTTCTGTAATCCCAGGAGGGCAGAATGTTTCCTAAACCAAAAGCATGCTGGGTAAAGTCATCTTGGCTGTCATAGTGGCTGACAAAAGGTGTAACATTGTGTCCCGACACATATTGAATTAAAATGTAATTAGATTAGTAACTTAGAGTATGCCATTAGTGATTACCTTTAATTTGTCTGTTTTTAGAGCAACATCTGTATAATCACTTTTTTTCTATCTATAACTGAGGCAGACATGATGCATGCATTCCAGTCATACTAATGCTTTGTGCATTAACCTTTTTTTGGCTGATAGGTCACAGTTTTGAAATTCTTGTTTTATAGCTCAGATAAGGTGGACAGTGTTTGTGTCAGTGCTCGTGAGCGTGTGTTCACATGTGCTGGGGAATTCCTCTCACCTATAACATCAACAATGTAAATTCACACAGGAAATCTTGCTGAAATCTTTAGCAATAAGAAAAGTATTTGGCAAGGGGCACTTGCCCTTTACTTTTGTCAAGTATTTCCATACCAACCCCACCCTGTCCACCCCCCAACTGACCCCACCCTGTCCACCCCACACTGATCCCTTATTGAACAGCATAGACGGGGTGAGACGGACAGTAACAGCCACCTCCATTGATTATTGGATTTGTATCCATCACCCTGTGGATTTGTATTGGCTCCCTTGGTGCCTGGGTGCTGAGGTATTGACTGCTTCTATCTGTAGCCTAAGTCACACATTTGCAATGACATTCATTAGAGGGTGATTTGAAGAGCACACATAGCGAGGTAGGCACACTCATCCTCTGTGCAGTTTTACTCAAATTGTTTTAATACTAGTTTCAAATGTAGGGTTTATAATGCCAACATAAATGTTAAGGCAGTTTCTGGTCACCACAACTTTCTGGTTTGCCTAGTGTTTAATTAATGTGACAGATTGAAATGGCTTTCCTGATGCCTAAAGTAAACCTCTCAATTACACACACACACACACACACACACACACACACACACACACACACACACACTTCTCTCTGTTATCAGCCTGAATAACTTGGTCTAAGCATTTAATTTCAGAAGGCTACTAACTGTTAAAACACCCTGACATATAAACACTGATAAAAACCTGCTCAGTTGGCTGAATCCTGCTTTGTTTAACTGTCCCCTGTCACGATTAATCCTGTTTGTAATGCCATCTCTGCTTTGTTTTCCATGAGGGAGCGCAAGGGCGAGTCATTGCACTAGAGGGAGTGTTCTGCCTCGGGCTCCAAAACATAGATAATAAATGTTCAAGTCATTGGAAAATAAAGTGAGTCTAAAGCATGTAGTCAGGTTTAATGCTGTTGTTCTGTGGTTGTTTGGGTGGGTGAGTAAGATGGCAGGAATCATGGTTCAAATGCACGGAATTCTGTTACTTCCTTGCCTTCAAATGCTGATGACTCAGGCGGAGGGTATTGTTGATAGACTCTCTATGCTAACTGCATGCTCTGCATTTACACACTGTTCAACAACAGCATGACTGCTATTTTTAGACGAGTCCAGCTGCTCCCCTGCACCACCCTTTAACCAGCTATTCACCAATGATTTATAGGAAGAGTCCATGTGAAACAGTTGTAGTGTTGGGACACATGTTTGGTTTGTAAGAGCAGTGCCAGCTAAGATTGGTCAGGCCTCATTAATGGTGATACGTTTTAGAAAAGTGAATATGAAAACTATATATAGGCCTATACTTTACATATTTTCAAACTTACAACATTTAGTATTTTTATTTGTAATGTGTAAGTACCAGGAGAAATCCCTCAAAGTGACAACTGTTGTTATGTTGCTGTTGCCCTTGCTGTCGTGGAAGTGCTGGCTCCGGTTCTGCAGATACACACTTGCTGAGGTCAGACAGAGAACAACCATGTTTTAGACCTCTAACACTTGTCATATGATGTCACACAGTCACAGTAATGATGAGTCAACAGCACCTGGACCCAACCCAAGTAACACACTTGTGGTCATTCCATGGTATCCAACCCACAGACAAGTCCTTGCACAAAGAGACATGATTTAGTTAGCGTAGTACACTCAATAGGACACCATGCTTTATTATAACAAATGAGAACTAGAACAGTATTTAAGCATGCCCTGCCTGTTCCCAAGAAATCATTCAACAAACTACTTGCGTTGTTTATGACCGGCAGACGAGATATGTCTTCCCTTTGCTTGTCCTACTACAACCTTTTTGTTTTGCAATAGTAGGTTACAGTCCTTTCAACCCCCCACTCCCTGATACTGTATCTGCAGTCCAGTTCCTGGCTAAGGCTTTGCGACAACCTTCCTCTCACAGTGAGACCAGTATACATGATCACACTGGTAGGCAAGGAAACACCTTATCATTCAGTTACTGTCCTTACCACAAACACACACATTCACACACACGCACATACACACAATACAATGCAGTCAAATACTCTTATTTTATAATGATAAATAGACAACTATTTTTGGCAAAGCATTTGGACAGTGTATTCTGTGTGTTCCACGTGACACCTACTGTGGTGTCTATTTCATCAGCTCTCTATCCATGTATTGATGCATGCCTTCCATTGATTCAGGCATTGATTTGCCATGCAATCCATTACCCATCTGTCTGTTTCAGCTAGCTTTTAAATGACCAGTCAGACTGAGCTATTAAGGTGAGTGCTGGTGAAGTCCAGAGGTTGGTGATATAGCCATACACAGACCGGGGCATGGATAAAGTGATTGAGAAAAGAGTGGATGGAAATGGACATATCAACATAAAGGGGATTTCATAGAAATATTTTGTGAACAGTTTATGTGAAATAAGTCAGAGGAACTAAAATTATTTTGCAATAACTGCTTTTATATTTTTGTTGCCTTAACTAGCCTAGGCCTGCGTCTATGACTGTGTTTACACAGGCAGCCCAATTCTGATCTTTTGCCACTAATTGGTCTTTTGACCAATCAGATCAGACATTTTTCCAATAATTGGACAAAAAAAATCTGAATTGGACTGCCTGTGTAATCGCAGCCATTGACACTGACCTAGGCTAGTTAAGGCAACAGGCTGTCACTGAGAAAGTAGAGAGTCCAGTTAACAGAGGATAAACTTTGACCCTGTTACTGAGGCCAGTCAATCCACAGTGGGGTCAAGTGGTGGGTGTGCCGTATTGGATGGATTCATGGCTAATGGGATTGATATCATTACTCCTTTAGATGGTCAATTATTTGTTTAATTAACTGAAATGGACCTTGGATAATTGAACTATTGACTGGCCTCTCAGTAACATTTGTCTTTCATAATAACGAGTAGTACAGATAAAGCTACTGATCCTGGGGTCCTATATGTGTGGTTCAGAACAGTATGGGCTTGGTTGAGAAGCATGAGATAATACTGAAATGTGACTAATTCTTGAGTGATCTGGTGCACTCATTGCATAAATCGAATCAGGACCCAATTTTCCTTTGGTTTAATTTTCCTTTTATACAGTATACAGTATAAACCTCGCTATAACCCTAAATTATATTATGTTGGAGGAGCTCCAAAAACAACAATGAAACAACCATTTCTAACCATTAAGCATTTTCTGTATGTCAGTCTTCTGGTTGCATGTCTGCAGCTGTCTCAATAATMCTGACAATGCAGCCAGTTTCTGTCCAACACCACACTGTCTCTGTGTGTGAACTTGGATTTAGCTCAAGGGTACATCCACCCAGCTAATGTGATGTTGCTGGAAGAAGGAAACAAATTGGGCTGACATCTCATACAGTAGCTTGTCTTGATTGTGTGATGGCTACCGCTGCTAATGTGTTACGATGGGTAGACCTGCGCAGGGAGAGGGGTGCAGGAGTGGGGGAAGGGGCACAGACTGCAAGATCAGCACAACTGGAATTGCATTGATTCAGTTAACTGCAGAGTTGGCGCTTGATGTGGAATTCTGTTTATTGGAGTGAGGTTTACACGCTGGTCTCCATTTTGTTCTCATTTCTTACACTGTAGCCATAATCATCCTATGCTCTATTACTTATAGTAAGCAGTAGCGTAGTACAATGTGGTATAGCTGCACACGAGATAGGATTAGTGTAATACAATGATGTGTGGGTGATGTTGATTAAATGTTTTGGTGGTAAAAAGAAATGCTTGTAATGCATTTTCCCAAGGTCTTTATTTCCTAACGAGCACATAATTCATACATTAATTGATTAAAGGCCTTAATCTCCTGCAAGTGTGCCTCTCTGTCAACAATATTTAGCATAAAGACTGTGGGGCTGTCCTTTATGCTGGAAGGGTCTGATACTAGTACGCTATTTCAGTTTGTCACAAGGAGACAAAGACATTTTAGGAAAAATCTTTCCCAGCGACCTAACCCACCCCCTCTTTCTCTCTCTCCATCTAGCTGAAGGGATTTCTGTGCCTGAAGGTTTATTCTGATTGCCTCATATATTCCTTCCAGTTTATAAATTTGCTGATCCAAACATTTCTCATATTTCAATATTCTTATCATCCAGCAGCAGAAAAATGATACATTTTACGTCTGTCTAATAAGTGTGACTATGAGTCAATATTAAGGAGGGACAGGTAATAGTAGTAATCGTAGTTAGTAGTAGACATGCTTCTGGACTCAATGATTTTATACAGAGTCAGCAAGGGTGTGATGTCAACCATCTCTCAGGGATGWGGCTCCATAGTCTTCTATTGGAAGCTTTAATCTTAATTGAGAGCATCACACATTGATATTCCAAAGGCCTCTCTGCCCTTCCCCTCTCAGCTACTTTCATTTAGAGGATAGCCGCACTGCACTAGAGCATGGGGAGTGCTTTGTCAGGCAGCCAAGAGGCCAAAGGCAAGGTCAACTCTTCTTTATAATGGCGGGTGACTAGGAAAGGTGGAATCGCTGCTTTGATGATGCCGCTGGTTTCTCTATTGGAATCTTCTGAACTTAGTGCAGCGCACGGCTAAATGGTACTTTTCTCTTTTCTCTTTCATCCATTATTGTCCTCTTGTTGGAATTGAATGATACATTTTGCCATAATCAAATGTTAGAGACTTTGAGAGTGATTGTGTGTACTGACTGTAGTTGCTATAAACAAACAGCTTTCCCCACAACACAAGCCAAGGCCAAGGAGAATGGAGAGTGCCAGTAAAAAACAAATAATTTCCATAAATGTGTAAGTCAAAGCGAGTTCATTATAGCCAGTGGGATGATCTGATGCTGAGTATCTGTGTTATGTCTGTCTGTCTGGCACAGCCCCCTGTAACATATTGTCACATGACACAATAGGCTAATTTCCCAAAGATCAGTTTTGTTGTCGAAGCGCTGAATAATGGTTTACTTTTGAGGCTGCACAATTTCAGTGCCTTTGTGAACGTACTTGAGCAGGGTTTTTAGCATTGATGACAGAATTTAGGAGTGCATTGTCTTGGGTCACAAGCAGAGAGCCCCTTATTGGCACGTTGACTGTATTAAACACCACAATGGGTGCAGTTTCTGCTCTTTAATCCCCAAACGCCTCTGTGGAGTGACAGAACAGACCCATATCTGCCCTGTAGATCAAGGCAGTGATAAGTCACCTGTCAGGCCGGGAGCGAGGTGTGGGACTGTAGCGCTCTCTCCACTCCTGAGGGAAGGCTCGTCCTGCCGCTTTTCCAGTGAAACACACGCACGCACGCACGCACGCACGCACGCACGCACAGACACACACACAGACACAGACAGAGACACAGACAGAGACACAGACAGAGACACAGACACAGACACAGACACAGACACAGACACACACACACACAGAGGCTGTTTAACAGTGTTAATATCACAACCAGGGGTGTCACAGCTGAGTTGACAGCCCCTATCTGTGGGACTGAGCTCTCCCCTGTGTCTCAGGCTCCAGCCTCAGCCCACTGCTGACACCGATACTGGTAGGTTATACAGAGATAGTTATGTATGTGTGTGTCAAAATAGCCGAGGGGGCCGGTGAGTTTAGAAACATGAAGAGTGTGGGAGACGGTGTATGTGTCTGACAGAATGAGAGCCAAACAACTACAACATTTCCATATTTGGTTTCAGTAAAAATATAAAAAATAATAATAAACTATTCAGTGAGGTGTTAAGTTGATACAATAAATAATGAGTGTATCAACATTTCCACAAACAAACACATAGTGATGAAGCGATGTGTTTCCTTATCTACTTATGAATTTAAATTGGTTTTTGGATTAGCCTTAACAGGATTAGAACTTCAAAACGTATTATTCTACTCTGTCTCCCCTTTGTGTAACTAGTCAATGTGTAAAGTTGAAATGACAGTCACAACTACTTGTGGGGGGAGTCTCGAGGTTGATTTGGACAGGTTTATCAAGTGATCAGTGATAGAAGCTGCTCCTATTTCAAAGTGTCTCCCCTGATGCTGTGGGTAAGCCCAATGTCCCTGCTTTACACTTCCACCAGAAACCACAACTGCCACACAGTTCCAGTCATCATAGTCAACTAGTGAACGCAAAGCAAGATGAGGACTCTGTCAGATGTGTTCGACACGATATTGAGAAGTCACAATTTGGGAGGCGAGGGGGAGTTCATTTTAACTCAGAAATCAATGAAATCTATATAAACCATATTGTATTGAAAGCCTGTTATTGTATCAATAAATAGTAGCATGGTTTGTATCTCACCTGTTAGGTGACCTAGATACTACATTTTTGGGTTGTCCTAAATATCCAACGGATTTGCAGATGTATTTGTATCTTCATGTGAGAAACACAAAGCAGCTAAAGGAGCCTAATATGATCTTGAATCCAGGCATGACCACTTTCCTGGCATGCAAGCTTAAAATTAGAGCTTCATTTTTTCAACGATCTACATAAAATACTATTTTTTAAATGTATTTTTATTAATGAAAAATAATGAACTAATATATCTTAATTAGATAAGTATTCACCCCCCAAGTCAATAAATGTTAGAAACACCTTTGGCAGCGATTATAGCTGTAACTCTTCTTGGGAAAGTATTAGAGTTTTGCACACCTGCACTGTGCAATACTTACCCTTTATTCTTTTCAAAATTCTTCAAGTTCTGTCAAGGTGTTGTTGATCATGACTAGACAGCAAATGTCTCTTGCCATAGATTTTCAAGCAGATTTAAGGGAAAACTGTAACTTGGCCACTCAGGAACATTCACTGTCTTCTTGGTATGCAACGTCAGTGTAGATTTGGCCTTGTTGTGGATTATTTACTGCCAAAAGGCGAATTCCTCTCCCAGTGTCTGGTGTAGTTAAATGTTCAAGTTTCAAGTTTTATTACTCATATGTAATACACAAGATATACACCGTCCAACAAAATTATTTCTTGCAGGGTCCTTGTCGACAATGCAACTGTCACGTTCCTGACCTGTTTTCTGTTGTTTTGTATGTGTGTGATGGTCAGGGCGTGAGTTTTGGGTGGGCATTCTATGTTGTGTGTTTCTATGTTGGTTTAGGGTTGCCTGGTATGGCTCTTAATTAGAGGCAGGTGTTTTGCGTTCCTCTAATTAAGAGTCATATTTAGGTAGGTTGTTTCACTGTGTTCGTTGTGGGTGGTTGTTACCTGTCTCTGTGTTTGTGTTCTGCACCAGATAGGTCTGTATCGGTTTTGCACGTTTGTTATTTTGTAAGTTGTTTGTAGTGTTCACTTGTTCTTAATATTAAACATGTTGAGCACTGGCTACGCTGCATTTTGGTCCTCTCCTTCACCCCAGGAAGAAAACCTTTACAGCAACAACAATAATAAATAATGAAATATAAGAATACAAACATAAAGTAAATGGTTCAGTAGAAAATAACATTTTTGGGGGCATAAGTATAATACATGAAGGCACAATTTATAGTCCAATATTTACACGTGTTAAAGGGAAGCGGGGATTGGGGGGGAAGTGTTAAAATTGTGCAGCATTTAGCAACCATAGTCTGACTCTGGTAGCAACAGTTCAGTGTGTGTAGCATGAACATACACTAAGTGTAAAAAACATTAGGATCACCTGCACTTTCCATGACATGACTGACGATGTCATGAAACCTATGCTGCTTTATTTATGTCACCTGTTAAAAACACTTCATCAGTGTAGATGAAGAGGAGGAAATGGAGGAGACAGGTTAAATACGGATTTTTAAGCCTTGAGACAATTGAGACATGGATTGTGTATGTGTGCCATTCAGAGGGTGAATGGGCAAGACAAAATATTTACAGTGCATTCTGAAAGTATTCAGACGCCTTGACTTTTTCCACATTTTGTAACATTACAGCCTAAAATGGATAAAATACTTTTTTCAGACCCTTTGCTATTAGACTTGAAAATGAGCTCAGGTGCATCCTGTTTCCATTGATCATCTCTGAAATGTCTCTACAACTTAATTGGAGTCCACCTGTGTTAAATTCAATTGATTGGACATGATTTGGAAAGGCACACACCTGTCTATACAGTGCATTCGGAAAGTATTCAGAACCTTTGACTTTTCCCACATTTTCAAATCAAATCAAATCAAATCAAATCAAATTTTATTAGTCACATACACATGGTTAGCAGATGTTAATGCAGGTGTAGCGAAATGCTTGTGCTTCTAGTTCCGACAATGCAGTAATAACCAACAGTAATCTAACCTAACAATTCCACAACTACTACCTTACACACACACACAAGTGTAAAGGGAAAAGAATATGTACATAAAGATATTGAATGAGTGGTGGTACAGAACGGCAGGCAGATGCAGTAGATGGTATAGAGTACGGTATATACATATGAGATGAGTACTGTAGGTATGTAACATAAAGTGGCATAGTTAAAGTGGCTAGTGGTACATGTATTACATAAAGATGGCAAGATGCAGTAGATGATATAGAGTACAGTATATGCATATGAGATGGGTAATGTAGGGTATGTAAACATTGTATTAAGTGGCATTGTTAAAGTGGCTAGTGGTACATTTTTACATAATTTCCATCAATTCCATTTTTAAAGTGGCTGGAGTTGAGTCAGTATGTTGGCAGCGGCCGCTAAATGTTAGTGTGTGCTGTTTAACAGTCTGATGGCCTTGAGATAGAAGCTGTTTTTCAGTCTCTCGGTCCCTGCTTTGATGCACCTGTACTGACCTCGCCTTCTGGATGATAGCGGGGTGAACAGGCATGGCTTGGGTGTTGTTGTCCTTGATTATCTTTATGGCCTTCCTGTGACATCGGGTGGTGTAGGTGTCCTGGAGGGCAGGTAGTTTGCCCCTGGTGATGCGTTCTGCGGACCTCACTACCCTCTGGAGAGCCTTACGGTTGTGGGCGGAGCAGTTGCCGTACCAGGCGGTGATACAGCCCGACAGGATGCTCTCGATTGTGCATCTGTAGAAGTTTGTGAGTGCTTTTGGTGACAAGCCGAATTTCTTCAGCCTCCTGAGGTTGAAGAGGCGCTGCTGCGCCTTCTTCACAACGCTGTCTGTGTGGTGGACCAATTCAGTTTGTCCGTGATGTGTACACCGAGGAACTTAAAACTTTCCACCTTCTCCACTGCTGACCCGTCGATGTGGATAGGGGGGTGCTCCCTCTGCTGTTCCTGAAGTCCACAATCATCTCCTTTGTTTTGTTGACGTTGAGTGTGAGGTTATTTTCCTGACACCACACTCCGAGGGCCCTCACCTCCTCCCTGTAGGCCGTCTCGTCGTTGTTGGTAATCAAGCCTACCACTGTAGTGTCATCCGCAAACTTGATGATTGAGTTGGAGGCGTGCATGCCACGCAGTCGTGGGTGAACAGGGAGTACAGGAGAGGGCTCAGAACGCACCCTTGTGGGGCCCAGTGTTGAGAGTCAGCGGGGTGGAGATGTTGTTACCTACCCTCACCACCTGGGGGCGGCCCGTCAGGAAGTCCAGGACCCAGTTGCACAGGGCGGGGTCGAGACCCAGGGTCTCGAGCTTGATGAGAGTTTGGAGGGTACTATGGTGTTAAATTGCTTAGCTGTAATCGATGAACAGCATTCTCACATGGGTATTCTCTTGTCCAGATGGGTTAGGGCAGTGTGCAGTGTGGTCGATTGCGTCGTCTGTGGACCTATTGGGTCGGTAAGCAAATTGGAGTGGGTCTAGGGTGTCCGGTAGGGTGGAGGTGATATGGTCCTTTGACTAGTCTCTCAAAGCACTTCATGTGACGGAAGTGAGTGCTACGGGGGGTAGTCGTTTAGCTCAGTTACCTTAGCTTTTCGGAACAGGAACAATGGTGGCCCTCTTGAAGCATGTGGGAACAGCAGACTGGGATAAGGATTGATTGAATATGTCCGTAAACACACCAGCCAGCTGGTCTGCGCATGCTCGAGGACGCGGCTGGGAATGCGTCTGGGCCTGCAGCCTTGCGAGGGTTAACACGTTTAAATGTTACCTCTGCTGCAGTGAAGGAGAGCCCGCAGGTTTTGGTAGGGGCCGTGTCAGTGGCACTGTATTGTCCTCAAAGCGGGCAAAAAAGTTGTTTAGCCTGTTCTGGGAGCAGACATCCTGGTCCGCGACGGGGCTGGTTTTCTTTTTGTAGTCGTGATTGACTGTAGACCCTGCCACATACCTCTTGTGTCTGAGCTGTTGAATTGCGACTCGATTTTGTCTCTGTACTGAGACTTAGCCTGTTTGATTGCCTTGCGGAGAGAATAGCTACACTGTTTGTATTCGGTCATGCTTCCGGTCACCTTGCCCTGGTTAAAAGCAGTGGTTCGCGCTTTCAGTTTCACGCGAATGCTGCCGTCAATCCACGGTTTCTGGTTTGGGAATGTTTTTATCGTTGCTGTGGGTACGACATCGTCAATGCACTTCCTAATGAACTCGCTCACCGAATCAGCATATTCGTCAATATTGTTGTTGGACGCGATGCGGAACATATTCCAATCCGCGTGATCGAAGCAGTCTTGAAGCGTGGATTCAGATTGGTCGGACCAGCGTTGAACAGACCTGACGCGGGGAGCTTGTTGTTTGAGTTTCTGTTTGTAGGCTGGAATCAACAAAATGGAAGTCGTGTGTCAGCTTTTCCGAAAGGGGGGCGGGGAGGGCCTATAAGCGTCGCGGAAATTAGTATAACAATGGTCTAGAGTTTTTCCAGCCTGTGTAGCACAATCGATATGCTGATAGAATTTAGGGAGTTTTGTTTTTAGATTAGCCTTGTTAAAATCCCCAGCTACGATGAATGCAGCCTCAGGGTGTGTGGTTTCCAGTTTACAAAGAGTCAGATAAAGTTCGTTCAGGGCATCGATGTGTCTGCTTGGGGGGGAATATATACGGCTGTGATTATGATTGAAGAGAATTCCCTTGGTAGATAATGCGGTCGACATTTGATTGTGAGGAGGTCTAGATCAGGTGAACAGAATGACTTGAGTTCCGTGTGTTTTATGATGACACACCACTTCTCGTTAATCATAAGGCATACCCCCGCCCCTCTTCTTACCGGAAAGATGTGTTGTTTCTGTCGGCGCGATGCATGAAGAAACCAGCTGGCTGCACCGACTCCGTTAGCGTCCCTTGAGTTAGCCATGTTTCCGTGAAGCAGAGCACGTTGCAATCCCTGATGTCTCTCTGGAATGCTACCCGTGCTCGGATTTCATCAACCTTATTGTCAAGAGACTGGACATTGGCAGTAGTATGCTAGGGAGTGGAGCGCGATGTGCCCGTCTCCGAAGCCTGACCACGAGACCGCCTCGTTTTCCCCTTTTTCGGCGTCGCACAGGGTCGCCGGCTGGGATCAGATCCATTGTATTGGGTGGAAGGCAAAACACTGGATCCGTTTCGGGAAAGTCATATTCCTGGTAGGAACGATGATGAGTTGACGTTAATCGTATATTCAGTAGTTCCTCCCGACTGTATGTAATGAAACCTAAGATTACCTGGGGTACCGATGTAAGAAATAACACGTAAAAAAACAAAATACTGCATATTTTCCAAGGAACGCGAAGCGAGGCGGCCATCTCTTTTCGGCGCCGGAAGTAATTTTGTTACGTTTCCTCATCAATCTACACACAATACCCCATAATGACAAAGCAAAAACAGGTTTTTAGACATTTTTGTTAATTTATAAAAAATACAAAACTGAAATATCACATTTACATAAGTATTCAGACCCCTCACTCAGTACTTTGTTGAAGCACCTTTAGTAGCATTTACAGCCTTGAGTCTTCTTGGGTTTGACGCTACAAGCTTGTCACACCTGTATTTGGGGAGTTTCTCCCATTCTTCTCTGCAGATCCTCTCAAGTTCTGTCAGGTTGAATGGGGAGCATCGCTGCACAGCTATTTTCAGGTCTCACCAGAGGTTTTCGATCGGGTTCAAGTCCGGCTCTTGCTGGGCCACTCAAGGACATTCAGAGACTTGTCCTGAAGCCACTCCTGCGTAGTCTTGGCTGTGTGCTTAGGGTCGTTTCCTGTTGGAAGGTGAACCTTRGTCCCAGCCATTTCAATTAGCTATCCTCCTATAGCTCCTCCCACCAGCCTCCACTGGTGTGTGTGTGGATGTCTGTGTGGGTGTGTGCGTGAGAGAGTGCATCTATGTTAAGGTGCGGAGAATCAGAGCAGGTTTTCAGTCCAGTTCAAGTGTTCAGCAGTCTGATGGTTTGTAGATAGAAACTCTGAGCCTGTTGGTATCAGATCTCATGCTCCGATACCGTCTGCCTGACGGTAAGGGAGTGAACATCTCATGGCTTGGGTGTGTCGTGTCCTTGATGATGTGGCGGGCCATCCTCAGGCACCATTTCGAGTAGATGTCCTGGATGGGTGGGTAATTTCCGTACCAGGCCGTGAAGCAACCGGTCAGGATGCGCTCATTGATGCAGCAGTAGTATTTGACAAATTTCTTCAGCCGCCTTAGGAAGTAGAGACTATGTTGCACCCTCTTGACAAGAGTTGTGGTGTTGTTGTTTCGCCCATGTGAATAGCGATGGACATGGCAACTTCTGTTGGAGCGTTAGGCAAACTGGAGTGGGTCCACTGTGCCTGGCATGCTGGCCTTGATGTGGGCCATGACCAGCCTCTTGAAGCACTTCATGATGACCGGGGTGAGTGCTATGGGGCAACAGTCATTTGGGCATGTCACACTGTTTTTCTTGGGCACTGGGATGATGGTGGTCTCCTTGAAGCAGGTGGGGACTACAGCCTGGGACAGGGACAGGTTGAAGATGTCGGAGCAGKAACAGTCTTCCTGGATGGCTCGGTATTGTCTGACTCGAAGCGAGCATGAATGTGTTAAGCTCATCTGGGAGGGAGACTTCGGTGGGCACCACACAGCTGGATTTGCCTTTGTAGTCCGTGACATGCGTCACATGCGTCGCAAGTCTGAGTTGTTTGAATCTATATTGTCTTTTTGCATCCCTAATGGATTTGAGGAGTTCGTACATGCTTGCCTTGAACTCGTTGCATGCCACAGAGTGATCGGGATGTAAAGCATTTTGCCTATGCCTAGCTCCATTCCATTTATTTTTATCCGGAAAACCTCCTCACTCTTTGCCGATGTCAAGCATACCCATACCATGATTCAGCCACCACCATGCTTGAAATTAGGGAGGAGGTTACTCAGTAATGTTTTGTTGGATTTGGATCCATGTATTCTCTCTCTATATATATTTTTACTCTGTCATTTAAGTAATTATTGTGGAGTCAACTACAATGTTGTTGATCCATCCTCCCATCATAGCCATTCAACTCCATTGCTGTTTTAAAATGACCAATGGCCTCATGGTGACATCCCTGAGCAGTTTCCTTCCTGTTCTGCAGCTCTGTTCAGAAGGATGACTGTATCTTTGATTGTGTCTGAGTGGTTTAATACATCATCCACAGCATAATTATTAACTCACCATGCGTAAAGAGAAATTCAATATCTGATTTGTTATTGTTAACCATCTACCAATAACTGCCCTTCTTTATGAGGCTTTCGAAAAGCACCCTGGTCTTTGTAGTTGAATCTGTGCCTGAAATTCAATACTTGGCTGAGGGACCTTACAGATGTCGTATGTTTGTGGGACAGAGGAAGGGGTAGTCATTCAAAAAGCATGTCAACCCCTATTATTTCACACAAAGTCCATGTAACTTATTTTGTTGATCTGTTAAGCTAAATTTCACTCCTGGACTAATTTTGGCTTGCCTAAACAAAGGGGGTGAATATTTATGCAATGACTATATTTTAGTTATTAAATTGTTATTAATTTGTAAAAATGTGTAGAATGTTCTTTTCACTTTGATATTCTGGAGTATTTTGTGTGACAAAAAATCACAATTAAATCTATTTCAATACCACTTTGTAATGCAACAAAATGTGAAAAAAATCCAAGGGGGATGAGTACTTATGATACCCACTGTAGCAAATTATTTTCCCACCATATGTTTTGTTAGGTAAATGTACCATACGTTTAGTGGCTGATTTCACGTGTGCTGATTTGGTTATCATAATAGTATATCTATGGCTGACTTCTTGGACATCATTTATCTTACCAATTATGTTGGTTAAGTGAGAGTACGGGAGAAAGACAGTTGGAAATTCCCACAACAATGGAGCCCTCTTGAGCGTTCCAGAACACCTGACGGGGATAGGTTAAGGTCAAACGGTGTGGGGTCACGTGTCAGGGGTCTGTAAACCCCTGTTACACAGTTACACAACATATTGTCTGTGAGGGATGCAGGATCACTGCTCAGCCACATGTGGGCATGGTATCCTCTTAAACAGACCTCTCTCCCTTCTCTATTCTAGCACGCCCTTTGTCATGTCAACAGATTTGTATTAACAGGAATGAGGCTCTGTATCTTGTGTTTGCGCATGCTATCAAGTAAGATAGCATACAAAAAGAAAAGTGGACAGTGGAGATAAATAAAAAGGAAGGGGAGAAGAACATTTAATTAATATTTCAACTGTTTTCCTCAAAATCTGCTTACCACTTCGAAAGAACATGGTCATTCAACTTTCAATCTTCTCATTCGTTTTCCTACTCTGGGAAAATACCGCTTGGGTTTTTTCTTCTTTCTGTTGTTAAAATCCCAGAACAAAGTACTTCCTGTATCTCAACCACAAAAAGAGAAAACAAATACTTAAGCATACTGTATAAAGGATGGCTTGGCCTTAAATATAACTCTTATAGGCTATATGCTGTGTCAATGAAAAGCCCTCCTCCATGCAGTTAGACCACAGCACAGATTTGGTTTGCGTCTGGTTGCTTTAGTTGTTTGTTTTAGCCAGACTTTAATGATGGTGAGAAAACTGGGTTTGGAATCAAAGAATGGGTGTGTGTATGGGAAAAGCAACCATTTCAGCTGTTATGACTGTGTATGAAGAAGAGAAGGAGGAAGGAAAAAGATGTCAAGAAGAAACCAGAGGGAGGAGTGGCCTTGAGGCCTTTTTGGCTCTTCTGAGAAACACAAACTTTTGATAAAAATGGAGAGAGAGGAGAGGTATGACACTTTGGAGAAGTTGACATGACACATTGGTCTTGGATGGACACACCCAACTCCCAGATAGTACATCTTAGCACCCAATTGCCAATATAACTTTATCTAAAATATAGCAAGACACCAAAACCAAATTCATGGTAATGACACCCAGAGTAAACTCACTAAATTACCCTTTTATTTATTTCAACTTTTTTTAACCAGGTAGGCTAGTTGAGAACAAGTTCTCATTTACAACTGCGACCTGGCCAAGATAAAGCAAAGCAGTGCGACACAAACAACAACACAGAGTAACACATGGAATAAACAAACATGCAGTCAATAATACAATATAAAAAGTATATATACAGTGTGTGCAAATGAGGTAGGATAAGGGAGGTAAGGCAATAAATAGTCCATAGTGGCAAAATAATTACAATATAGCAATTAAACACTGGAGTGATAGATGTGCAGAAGATGAGTGTGCAAGTAGAGATACTGGTGTGCAAAGAAGCAAAATAAATAAAATAAATAGCAGTATGGGGAATGAGGTAGTTGGATGGGCTATTTATAGATGGGCTATGTACAGGTGCAGTGATCTGTGAGCTGCTCTGACAGCTGGTGCTTAAAGTTAGTGAGGGAGATATAAGTCTCCAGCTTAAATTATTTTTGCAATTCATTCCAGTCTTTGGCAGCAGAGAACTGAAAGGAAAGGCGGCCAAAGGAGGAATTGGCTTTGGGGGTGACCAGTGAGATATACCTGCTGGAGCGCGTGCTACGGGTGGGTGTTGCTATGGTGACCAGTGAGCTGAGATAAGGCGGGGCTTTACCTAGCAAAGACTTATAGATGACCTGGAGCCAGTGGGTTTGGCGACYAATATGAAGCGAGGGCCAGCCAACGAGAGCATACAGGTCGCAGTGGTGGGTAGTATATGGGGCTTTGGTGACAAAACGGATGGCACTGTGATAGACAGCATCCAATTTCCTGAGTAGAGTGTTGGAGGCTATTTTGTAAATGACATCACCGAAGTCAAGGATCGGTAGGATAGTCAGTTTTACGAGGGTATGTTTGGCAGCATGAGTGAAGGATGCTTTGTTGCGAAATAGGAAGCCGATTCTAGATTTCATTTTGGATTGGAGATGCTTAATGTGAGTCTGGAAGGAGAGTCTAACCAGACACCTAGGTATTTGTAGTTGTCCACATATTCTAAGTCAGAACCGTCCAGAGTAGTGATGCTGGACGGGCAGGCAGGTGTGGGCAGCGATCGTTTGAAGAGCATGCATTTAGTTTTACTTGCATTTAAGAGCAGTTGGAGGCCACGGAAGGAGAGTTATATGGCATTGAAGCTCGTCTGGAGGTTAGTTAACACAGTGTCCAAAGATGGGTCAGAAGTATACAGAATGGTGTCATCTGCTTAGAGGTGGATCAGAGAATCACCAGCAGCAAGAGCGACATCATTGATGTATACAGTGAAAAGAGTCGGCCCGAGGATTGAACCCTGTGGCACCCCCATAGAGACTGCCAGAGGTCCGGACAACAGGCCCTCCGATTTGACACACTGAACTCTGTCTGAGAAGTAGTTGTTGAACCAGGCGAAGCAGTCATTTGAGAAGCCAAGGCTGTTGAGTCTGCCGATAAGAATGTGGTGATTGACAGAGTCAAAAGCCTTGGCCAGGTCGATGAATGATGAATGCTCTATTGGGCATAAGGCTATTTTTTTCCCCCCAGACGTGTGTACTGTCAAAGTGAAGTTTCGTATTCACTCTTTAGTGTAAGAAGATGAGCAATTTTCTGGTAAATCTATATTTTACCTTAGTTTCTACCAAAGAATGACAGATGGTGAGCAAGTTTCCTCTTTACTTCTAAATTGCACAATCTGCTCTTTAAAGGAAGTCTCTCCCTAAATCTGGGGTTGGTCATACAAATCAAAGGACATATGAATGCAGCCTTTAGGATAAACAACTGACAAGACATTTAAGCCACTGTCCAGCATAGCTAACCCCAGCAGCAGAGAAGGATCTAACCCTGTTCCAAACACACAAACAGACATGCACATATGCTAGGCAGTCACACATACTAACATTTGTTGTGACACTCTACCTTCTTATTCATTCTCACTGTCACATCATCCTAATCTTAATTAGAGTTCTGCTTTATTATTGAACCATGAGGAAACAGCTATTTAGCTTTACATCAACAGCCTACCTGCCAATAACCAAACGCCTCAGTGACTTCAGGATGTCAGTCTCATTACTTCAAACACTAAACAGCTGTGCATAAGACCACACAGTTTCGGGACTTGCTTTGCAGTTTGTGTTGAACTCAACAGGGTGCAGACTGGCGTCTGAATGGGGCTGAGCCTTTATCAGCAGTGCTTTGCTAACAACACTGAGAGCCCCAACTCTGCCCTTGCCGTCCAGATACAGAACCAGAACCAGTGCCAGGGCTGTGAAAAGGGAAGAGGCAGTCAAGGGGGAACAGCCTGAGTTAACCTCCGTGGCTCATGTTTCTACTGGGCACTAATGGAGACCTGTCATCGTTACGGACTGAAACAGGAGGGCGCCTGCCAGCTGCGTGACCCCCATAAAACAGAGCAGGAAATCCTAGCAGGGGAACGAGAGTGAGGGACAGAGGAACTCCTACTAGTTTTTTTCTCTCCTTCAACCACTCTCTCTTTCTTCTCTCTGTTATCTCTCACATGACCAGTTTCAGTCTTTGACCTCCAGCTTACTGCTGCTGCACTCTGTTCATTAAGCACTACATGGATTAACTTTCATGTTCCCCTCTCTGCCAATCAACTGCCATGTCACCTCTATGAATAGAAAAAAAGAGAAAGCACTGTTTACTGTAATAACTGTCAGGAGTTTCAGAAGCACAAGGGTAGGAATTGGACACAAGATGATTTTAGGTCTCTGTACAATTGATTTAACCGTTACATTGTGCTCATGTCTGGATTTCAATCTGATATTCAAATTATATAGATACCCCCCATTTAATTATGGTTACAGTTGTTGAGGGCCTTTGAACTGTGAATTATTATATGCAGAACGTCACCTTTGCTCTGTCTCTAAAGTCCATGGTCAGTAATCTGACAGGACTTTGTCACATCCCTCTCAGAAGTGCTCAGTGAGACGTGACTGGGGGGGATCCTTATCAGATCCTCAGTGACTCACGCCTGCAAACACGCAGTAAACAGTATCGTCTCCTGACGCTCTATTACATCAAACCGACCTTTATTACAACGCTGGAGCTACACATTAATCTGGATCATGAGTGTCCTCTGCTGAAGCCTGCTAAGGCCGTCATGTGATAACCTGGGTCATTTACAGTAGTGCCAACATAATTACAATATAACCCTTTAAAATGTGGCCATCTTGGCTTGAAGACGTGTATTTTATGGTATGCCCAAGGGACTAGCTATAGGAACAAGAGAAACTTAAGACTTGAGAGACTTGACTAATACATATGGGGATCATGCAGTACTTTCAATAATGATCCTAATGTACATGTTTGTGTGTGTGCATGAGTGCATGTGTGCATGTGCATGCACAATCTGTGAATGATTCAGACTGTCACAACTCTGCACAGATAGGACTGGACATCCTGAGCGGAAACCACAAGCTGCATTTTCCTGCACTAAACAACCCGCTCTCACAAAGAGTCACTTGACTGGACCCTCATATAGGAAGTGAAAGAGGAAGCCCCCCCCATCCCATCCTCTATTCCACTCTTTGCTGTGCTGTTCACGTGAAGCCACAGATAGACAGGTCATCCATTGCACAATAACAATAGTTAAGTTGGAAATAACTGGCTCTGACTGGTAATGTCCTGCTGCTGTAGATGTCAAATGTCTGGTCAGTGGATGGTATTATCATGGAAATATCCTCAGCAAGCAAGTGAATTATGAAAAATCATACTTTTACTGTAACTGTTGGCAGGAGAGGCATTTGCTGTGACAAATATTATACCCCTGGCCTTGCTGTTGTATGGGGTTAGCTACTGATGTAGGATCTTAATTTGATCCAGTTTGCTACAGCAGGAAAATAATCCTGCASCATCAGGAAATGTGAATTATTTTATGTGGATTATATTTAATGGACATTTTTGTAGGGGTTAATACATTTTTTGTAA